>NC_053490.1:458228642-458323642 GCF_905171775.1 Rana temporaria | reverse complement strand
TTTTTTAATAGAATCATACTTGCCTAGGTACCCATCTGTCTCCCGTTGCCTCCAACACAGAGAACCGAGCGAACACCGTTGATCGCTCGGTTCTCAACTCTGAGCAGAGAGCTGCTTACTGTTAGTGGCTCTCTGCCCTGCCCCCCCCCCTCTCACTGGAGTGCTGGGCTGTGGAGGGGGCGGATGCGGCCGGCTCAGGGTATCAGCGGCTCACTGAGAGGCTGAGCCGGGTGCCAGTCCAGGGATCTGGGTTGATCCTGACTCTATAGTCGTGATGACGCCCAAGCTTGGACCGACTGGCATCAGAGGGAAGACTTCAGCCTGCTCTCTGCTGAAAATGGGTCACAGGAGTGCAAAATTAACTGCACTCCTGTGAACCACAGCCAAACAAGCTTTGGCTGTACTTTTTAAAGTGGTTATATAGTCATTTTATATATATAAGGCTTACCTGTAAGTAAAAAAAATCTCCGAAACCTTTACGGTTACGGTTTAGGAGATATTCCCTTTTGCAATGAGCTACTGACTGCAGCGGCGCATGTGCACAGGGGATTCTCGGCATCAAGGCCCGACAGATGCCGGACCTTGCCGGAAAGAAGTCTCCCGCGCATGCACGGGAGTGACGACATCGCGGCTCCAGCCACTCACAGCGCTGGAGCCGCGATACCTGGAAGACACGCCGAGGCAACATGTCAGTTACCTTGGCGTGGACCATTTAATGTTATCCTATGTGTCCATGCACACATTCACGTTTTTTTGCGTTTTAAAGCAGTTGGGTTTAGGCTCGTTTTTTCAGACGCAAACGTTTTTGCGTTTCAAAGCTTTGGGAGGGTCTACAATGTCTTTGTTATGAACGCTGATAGCCGCAAACGCGGTAAAACGCCGCTAAACGCGGCAAAACGCTGCAAAATTCGCTGCAAAAAACGGCGTTTTAAACGCCGGTTTTTGCCTTTGAAAACTTGAGTTTACATGTCTTTGCATTTGCTTCTCGTGTGCATGGGGTCTTACAGGTGACCAAGAAAAATAAAAAATTTGTTATGGGACCAACTTTAGTAAGCCTATTTATTATGAGCGGGCTTGCAAACGCAGTACAATAAAAAATTAAATAAAAAAACATGCGCGACTTCATTCACAATGCAATGCAAAACAATGCACGTTATGGTGTGGTGATGTGCATTGGGATGCCATTCACAATGACTCACACCGAGCAGATGAATTTACAATGCATCGTGGCAATGCACATTTTTGTGTGCTTTAGAATACCCTGTCACAACACAGATACTGAGCAGGAACCAACCAACTTTTGGTACATGTCTACTGCTGTCTGTTCAGAAGCCAAGCCAACAACATGCCTCTGCCGAATGGGCATGCTGGAAAACTAGCACTCAATCAGCATTTTCAGCCAATAGCTGCAAGTGCTGATCAGTGTATTCTAGTGGATCCCCCTGTCAGAATACAATATCTCCGACTGGAAAATAGTGGGGGGAGGAAAGGAGGGGAGAGAAGGGAGAGGGAAAAAAAAAGGAAAAAGGAAAAAAAAAAAGAAAGGGAAAAAAAAAAAAAAAAAAAAAAAAATAAATAAAAAAAAAGAAAAAATCAAATACACCCCAGAAACACGGGTCCGACTTAGTTTGACACCCCAAATTGGCTTTATTTCATTAATCTAAGCTTTGCACCAATAAGAGGTCAAGCTGGGGAAGAGAATTAGAAAGAAGGAGACTAACATGAGCAGGATGACGAGTAGATCAACAAAAGGGGGACCTCCAACTACTCCGAGCAATACAACAGCAACAAGCTCAATAAGGCCATTTGTGACCAGAGGGGAAAGTCCGCGAGCCCCTGGCATCCAGGGAACAACAAAGCAACAACAAGTGAATAAAGCAAAGAAGACTGAAAATAAGAAACCCCAGAGCGATACTTCCAGGGAAGTATCCATAGAGGAAGGACCTACAGGGAGTGGACCGGAAAGCAGCAGGATGGAGGATCGAAGTGCAGACACCCAATCCCCCTCTAAAGGAGAAATGGCAGAGATGCTGTTAAGACTGGAAAATGTAATAAAAGCCGAAATACAGAACCTGCGGACCGATCTTGGCCATATGCTCTCCAGAATAGAAACAGCAGAGGAACAAATAGAGAAACAAGCACAGGAAGCCAATACATTAAAAGCCCAGATTGACCAGATTCAATCACAACAAAGACATATTCTCTATAAATTAGAGGATCAGGAAAACAGAAATCGGAGACAAAATTTGAGGATAAGGTCCATACCAGAGAAAAGGGGTGAGGACCTCAGGATAATAACGCAGATGATATTTAATCCATTATTGGAAAGAACCGCAGACAACCCAATCAGGATTGAAAGGGTTCATAGAGTAGGAAATCCGAAAAGAGGGACTTCTGAGCGACCAAGAGATGTCATAATAAGGTTTCGATTCTATGAAGAAAAAGAAGCAATCTGGAAGAAGTTGAGGGGACAACCCCCGATAGTGTTTGAAGGGATGGACTTGCAGATATTCACCGATGTGGCCCCAGAAACTTTGGCAAGGAGATGGTTGCTAAAACCACTCCTAAAACAGATGTTGGATTTGAATATCAAGTACAATTGGGGTTTTCCTGCCTGCTTAATTGGAACAAAAGAGGGGAGATCAGCGACACTGAGATTCCCAGAGGACTTGAATGAATTCTGTAGGAAATTAGAAATGCAGGTCCCTGACATACCGGGTTGGGAGTAGGGGAGGGAGTGGAAAATGGAAGTACCCCCCCCCCCCCCCGTCTTGTTTCCCGCTCTTTCTCTTTGTTATTATTTTTCTTCTATTGGAGTCACCTTGTGGGTCCCTCTTGAGACCCCCGGTTTCTCGCTATACTTGTATTTTCTTTTTGGCCTGGGGCCCCTGTACCCCCCCCCTGTCCCGGGTAGATAACCCGGGAGAGGGAGAGGCAATCTCAGACCCCACCTAGAGCAAATCTGAACCAAGACATGGAAAATGGTTCAGAGGTCTTAAATAGGCCAAATTGGGAGGGTGGGAGGGAGGGAGGGGATGGGGGGAGGGGGGAGAGGGAGGGGAGGGAAGGGAGGGGAAGGGAGGGAGGGGGGAAGATATCCTATCTCACCAAGACAATCGGAAGAAACTGTAACCAACAACCAAGATGCCGGTAATTAAATGTCTATCTTATAACGTAAAAGGCCTCAATAGTCCATCAAAGAGACATAAGGTACTAAAGGAACTAAAGAGGCTTAGGTCAGATGTGGTCCTCCTGCAGGAAACCCATCTTACATTAGGATCAAACATAAAGCTATATTCCCCTGACTTCCCCATATGGTACTATGGTGACACCATTTCTAAAAGGGCCAGAGGGGTAGCAATCGGGATAGCTAAGGGGATTAGGTTTGTGTTAACAGACCGATTGACAGACCCAGAAGGGAGATTCCTCTTTTTAAGGGGAAAACTAGAGGAGGAGGAATATACTCTTGTAAACATATATGCACCGAATACCTCCCCGATGAAATACCTCCAGGGAATCCTGGGGAAATTAAAAGATTTCAGGAGGGGAAAGATAATACTGGGAGGAGATTTAAACTTTTGTATGGACACAAAGGCCGATAAAACACACCAAACATTAGAGACTCAAGAGAGGCAATTGAGAAAGGTAAAAGGCAGTTTACATAGAAGCCAATTAGTAGACACATGGAGGATCTTTAACCCAAGCAAACGAGATTATACATTTTATTCTCACGTACATGAGAGTTACTCCCGGATCGATCACATTTTCATTGAGCATAGAATGTTAGATGCGGTGGTCGAGACAAAAATAGAGACTATGACGATTTCCGATCATGCCCCAATTAGTATATCCATAAATATTATAGGCAATCAAAGGACCTATCCAAATTGGAGACTAAATGAGAAACTACTAATAGAAGAGAAAAGTTTAATGAGGGTTAAAAAAGAATTAGAGGAATATTTTAAGATAAACAAGACAGACGAAATTTCGGCAGCAACATTATGGGATGCCCATAAGGCGGTGATTAGAGGGGTGTTAATCTCCGAAGGGGCAAGGAGGAAAAAAGAAATGAACAGCAAGAAGGAAAAATTAGTAGATGAGATCTTCAATTTGGAACTAACACATAAGAAAAATGGTAAACAACGAGATATTTATCTGGACTTAGTTAATAAGCGGAACGAACTTAAAGAACTTATTGATCGGGAAACAAGAAGAGAATTTAACTTGGTGGCAAGGGAGAGATATAGGTGGGGAAATAAAACAAGCAAACATCTGGCTCGGATGGTACAAAAAAAGAAATCAAGGAATTATATAGACAAAATTAAAAACGAAAAAGGAGAGGTCTTGCATACAACAAAAGATATTGCTGAAACATTTAGATTATATTATGAAAAACTATACTCAGTAGAACAAAAAAGCTGGCAAAAAGGGGAGAAGGACAAAAAAATCTCAGCATTTTTAGAAGAAGCAAGGTTATCAAAAGTCAGTCAAATAGACGCAGAGGGGATGGACAGGCAAATAACGGAAAACGAAATCAGAGTAGCATTATCAAGCTCTGCCTCAGGTAAAAGTCCGGGACCAGATGGCTTTACAGTAATGTATTACAAAAAATTTAAGGAGATACTTTTGCCAAGGCTATGCCAGTATTATAATGGGCTTGGAAAGGATTACGAACTAAGTAAAGAGGCATCGGAGGCAACTATCACCGTTATCCCTAAGGAAGGGAAGGACATCGGAAACTGTTCAGGATACCGGCCGATATCTCTGCTCAATACAGATTTAAAACTGTTTGCAAAGGTATTGGCCGGGAGAGTTAAACAGGAAATGGCGAGATTGGTATACCCGGATCAGACGGGTTTTGTCCAGGGAAGAGAGGGGAGAGACAATGGGGTTAGAACACTGTTAATCCTCCGGAAAATGAAGGCGGTGGGGTCCCCAGGTCTACTTCTGTCGATAGACGCAGAAAAAGCGTTTGACAGGGTAGACTGGGGACTCATGTTGCTCACCCTGAAGGAAATGGGGTTTGGACAGAGGATGATGGAGTGGATTGGCACTCTCTACCGGTCCCCCACGGCCAAAATAAAAATAAATGGAAGTCTCTCTCAAACCTTCTTAATGAGAAACGGTACAAGACAAGGGTGCCCTCTATCGCCATTACTGTTCGTGCTCGCATTGGAACCTCTACTGGCTAGGATCAGAAACTCTCAAAAAATAAAAGGGGTTAAAATAGGAGAGGAAGAACATAAACTGGCAGCTTTTGCAGACGACGTCCTCTTCTATTTAATGGAACCCAAAACATCAATCCCAAATCTTCTAAACCTTTGTAGCGAATACGGAGAAATCTCAAACTTTAAATTAAACATCACAAAAACGGAGATTATGAGTATAAACATAAGCAAGATAGAAGAACAACTCCTGAAAATGAAGTACAAATTTGCTTGGGTTAAAGAACTCAAATACCTAGGAATACTGCTAGCAAAATCTACTAGGGAGATGTATACGATAAATTTTATCCCTTTATTAAATGAAATTAAGACAGAAACAAAAAGGGTGGAAAACAGGGCAATATCATGGATAGGACGAATTAATTATTGCAAAATGGTCATTCTGCCAAAAATTTTATATAAGTTCCAGATGATCCCCATTGCCCTCCCCGGGACATTGTTCTCGGCCCTCAGAAAATTAATAATGAATTATATATGGAGAAATAAGAAGCACAGGATAGCACTCCAGACCCTAAAACAACCAAAAAAAAAGGGTGGATTAGCGGTCCCCGATGTTAAAAGATACTATGAGGCGGTGATATTAACAAGAGTGGTGGAGTGGGCCAGGGCTAGTAAAGAAAAAAGGTGGGTCAGTGTAGAAAATAAATTGTCACAGGCAAGGTTAGATAAGATAATTTGGAACCCTCCACAATTTAGGACAATAGATAAAAACGCACATGAGATAACTAAAAATGCACTTAAAGTTTGGGACACTGTCTATAAAAAAATTGTGAAAGAGTACAATTCACCCCTTATATCACTAAAGAATAATGATTATTTTGCACCAGGTAAAACACAAGTGGGGGGAAATTGGATTAAAATGGACACTATACAATTAAAGGATATAATGAAGGAAGGGCACATTTTAACACTACAGGAGTTGAAATTAAAAAACTCTTTCCTGGAAATTAATGAATGGAGATATCGGCAACTAAACCATTTTATCCAAGACCTTCCACACCCACTGAGGTCGGGAGATCAGTTATTGGAATTGGAAAAAATATGCTCTACAAAAAATGCCAGAGGATCTATCTCAGGACTATATAAGATGTTACTGAAGATGGAAGAGCAGAACATACCCCCATTCATTAAAAAATGGGAAAGAGAACTAGGGACACATCAGGATAGGACCACAATAGAGAAAATGCTGACCCTGACACACTCCTCCGCGGTGGATAGCCGCACAGCAGAGATGTGTTTTAAATGCATAGCCGGATGGTATATGACACCAGACAAATTAAAAAAGTTTAAAGAAGGACAGACTGGAGAGTGCTGGAGGGGATGCGGTTTACCAGGAAATATGGCACACCTGTGGTGGGGATGCCCTAAGATAAGGAGGTACTGGGAAAAAATATTGGCCTGCGTTGAAGAAATTACAAAGAAAAAGATAAAGATGGACCCTTGGGTTGTCCTGTTCCACGGGGGGGAAGAAGGCATTAAAAGTTATAAAAAATCGCTAGTACCACACCTATTGAATGCTGCCAAAAGACTAATTCCAAGGGGCTGGCAAGAGGTGGAATGCCCATCGATCTGGGAATGGATCGATGCGGTTGAAGAAACGTATAAAATGGAGGAACTGCAGGAGGACATGGAGGGTAATAACATATTACAAAATATGAAATGGGAAAATTGGAGAACTTTTAAGAAATCGTGGAGTTACGCGGAAAAATTAAGAGAAGACACTTAAGGCCATTATAGAAAAATTAGAGAGAAGTAGAGGTATAAGAAGATTGTTTTGGTGAGATAGGGGGGGGGGGGGGACGGGTAAGGGGAGGTGAAGTATTAAGGGAAAACTTTTGTATATGTCCAGCAAAAGAAGTCAAAAATGTACTCAAGAAAACAATATAATATATATATATATATAATAATAAAAAAAAAAAAAAAAAAAAAAAAAAGATAAAAGTGGAAAACAAAACAAAAACAACTAGCATAAAAAACAGAGACACTAATGATGCAAAACCGAAATAGAGATGCAATGGGCTGGCACGCAGAACATGAGCATGTAAATGCACACTCTATGAGGTGGAGTCTGAAGTTGAAAGAAAAAAAAAAAAAAAAAAAAAAAAAAAAAAAAAAAAAAGAATACAATATCTGAGCAGGAGTGATTCCTGCAACAACATTGCCTGCATTGATGTGGGGATCTGTCTGTTTTATTTCGTTCAACCTGTGAGTTTTCGACTTTAGTTCACCTTTTTTTCTGAAAAGGTGAACTGACAGTGTACACTCTACCTACCAACCTCAGTCCCTGCTAAGCGCACCTCTGGAGATGCGGAGCCATCGGTTCCCACACAGTAAACCATTCATTTTAAATCCCTTTTTTCTCCCTCTACTCTGCAGCGCTTCCGGGACAGAGCAGGGCAATTCTGATTGGTCAGCACCTGAACAGTGAACCACTCTGATCCATCCTCAAAGCACTACACAGTGCCTTGAAAAAGTATTCATACCCCCTTGAAATTTTTCTGCATTTTGTCATGTTACAAACAAAAAAAGGTAAATGTATTTTATTCGGGTTTTATGTGATAAACCAACACAAAGTGGCACAAACACTGTAGCTGCTGACTTTTAAAAAGGACACTTACCTGTCCAGGGTGCCCGCGATGCTGAAGCCGAGCAACTGCTCGGGTCTCTGCTGCCCCACCGCCATCCTCAGTGAGGGCATCAAGAAGTGAAGTGTTGCGACTTCACTCCCTGATTCCCTACTGCGCATTTGTGAGCCGTGCGGCACTATGTGAATGGGCGGATGTCTCCTGGCACACGCGCACACACACACACACACACACGGTCCCAGTAGACAGCGCTGTACATTCCCCAGGAGGCAGCGCGACAGGGAGAAGAAAGAAGACCCACTGCGGACAAGGAAGTGGCAGATCAGGAGATCTGCCTAGTAACAGCCACTTAGGGCAAGTATAAAAAAAAATATATATAATTTTCTGTAGCCTTTTTGGCTATTTTTTTTTAGGGTGGACCTCCAATTTAAGTACAGAAAGACTCTTGCATGGTTCACCCCCAAAACCCTTTATGTGTTACACTTGTTTCCTGGTCTAAATCTAGGTACACAGCACTATTTTTTTTATTGAGGCTGCCGACATTCTACCCATGTGCACTAGGCTTTACAGACACAAACAGGAAGTGAGAGGATATCGCACTATAATGTATGGAAATCCTCTCTATTGGAAGGTTTCCTCTCACCTCATGTTCCTGTGCAACTGTAAAGTTTTAGAATTGCCATCACATTCTGTCCTACTGACAATTGCCACCAGGACACACAAAGGGTGAATCTCCCCAACATCCATACAAATAAAAATAAGCCTAATATTGGCCTTTCCCCCTTGCTCTTGCATCAAACTTTCCAACTGTAACACAGACCTCTTACATAGGTGATGCAACAACATCACCTGTAGCCTACGTGGCGTTTGTGTGTCTTTACCTTCTCTCTGGCTGCAGCAGATTGTACTGAAGATGTATCATGTGCAGTTAGAGAATAATGGCCATCAGTCCGGTATCTGAAGACATGCCCTGGATTTACATTATTCTTTAGAAGTGTGACGGATACATACATGTGTGGCTGGTGTAGTGGAGGTAAACAATGACTAACCCCATACAGGCTGCGGAAAATGCTTCACCTGCATTTAATGTTCTCTTTTTGGTTTTAGGAGTATTCTTTCCATTTTCTAATCTTTGGTGTGGTCAAATCGATGGTCATTTTAGACTGCAGTGATGAGAAAATTCTAAGGCGCAGTATGGAATTTGTTTTCCATAAACAAATTTCTAACAGTGTATAAGGTTTTCATTCCGAATTCCATTCATTTCAAAATCAAATGTTAAAAGCAAATAAATTGCTGAAATGAAAGTGATAAAGGAGAACCATAATTCCAAATTCCACAGAAATGCCACTGATGAAATCTAGCACAACAAAAGTTTCTACCAAGGTATGAACACTTTTACCAGCATAGATTGTAAAGTTTTGGGGGCTCTTTACACACTGTAGCTTTTCTTGGAGGTTTGAGGCATAGTTACAAACCCAGCTGTTCACAGCCGCCCTTCCCCTGTTGAAAACTACAATCTAAGCTCAAAAACAATGTATATTTTAGGGCAGGGGTCTCCAAACTTCTTGAACAAAGGGCCAATTTACTGTCCTTCAAACTTTAGGAGGGCCGGACTGTGGCCGGTGGGAGTAGAAAATGTCCTGGCGTCCATAGGAGTAAACCGTTCCCCTTGAATAATATTAGGGGGAGGAATTTGCCCCATCATTGCTATCAATGGGAGGAATACTGCCCCATCATTGCATCAATGGGAGGAATAGTGTCCCATCATTGGTATCAGTGGTAGTATTTGTACTCCATTGTTCGTGTCAATAGGATTAATAGTGCCCCATCATTGGTGTCTGTGGTAGTAATAATGCCTCATCGTTGGGAGGAATAGTGTCCCATTATTGGAGTCAGTGGTAGGAATACTGCCGTACTATTGGTGTCTGCGATAGTACCCCATTGTTGGTGTCAGTGGGAGGAATAGTGCCCTATCATTAGTTGCAGTCAGTGGGGGGGGGGGGGAATAATGCCCCAAGGGCCAGATAACAGCAAGTAAAGGGCCGCAACCGGGCCCCGAGCCGCAGTTTGGAGACCACTGTTCTAGGGCAAACCCAGATTATGTGCTTGCTGGAAATGTATATTCTAGGGCAGTAGTGGCAAACCTTGGCACCCCAGATGTTTTGGAACTACATTTCCCATAATGCTCATGCACTCTGCAGTATAGTTATGCATCATGGGAAGTGTAGTTCCAAAACATCTGGGGTGCCAAGGTTCACCATCATAGTTCTAGGGCAAACTTAGATGATGTGCTTGCTGGAAACTGAACCTAGGAACACAGTGCTGCAAGGCAGCGGCCTAAAAAGCAATGAGGATGTGAAAGATGAAGAAAACCAAAACACCCAGGATGTATTGATCATTGCACTCTACCCATTGTCGCATTTTATGTTCCTACTGTCAAAACTACGTAGGTGTTGTGTCCTCCTTTGTGCTACTACTGGTTGGTGTTTGCAGTGCAACAGATTAGAGCGTTCGCCTACTCAAGTCAATCCATGATATCATTTGACTTAGACATGTCCGAGCATTTTAAGTGCATAGTGTACTAAACATAGTCCAAACATACCAGTGTGCATGCCATATATTGTTCAACAGAATGACGGAAAGTGGGGCAATATTTTTATTTTTTATGTTAAGTGCATCAAGATTTAAACTTGTAGTTCATGCTCAGAGTGGAAAAGCCCCCATTGTTTGCCTGTCATTTGTAGCTGGCTGCTGCAGCCTCAAAGAGCATGGAGTGAGGTTTTTTTTTTTAAAGTTGTCAAATACAACTCTGATCAATGATCTGCGTGACTAAACATGGACATCACACCAAATATCTGAAAGTTTGCCATACTGGTAAAAAAACAAAAAACTCTGTTACTATCCAGACCAGCTATTTCAACCAGATTTTCACGGAACCTTAGTATTCCAGAGGTTGCTAGGGGTTCTTTGAGCTGTGGCGGATTGTCCTCTCATCTGATGGTGTCTACATGGTTCTGGATTAGGGTGATCATGTGTCCCGGATTGCCCGGGACAGTCCCGCATTTTGCAGGTCTGTCCCGGGCACCTTCATTCCAGGACAATACAGTGTCCCGGAATGAAACTGACACAGCCACCCCCCCCCCCCCCCCCAAGCCAAACTAATGCCCCCAAAAAAGGCCGCCACATGACCGCTTTACTCACTGACAGTACGTGTCCTGGCTGGGAATGCCTGAAGGAGCACAGTCCCCGCCCCCTGTTTGTGATTGGAGAAATCATAAATCCCACGTCTTGTGTCCAATCACTGTGCTGTGATTCGTTACAGCACAAGCTGATTTTTGGGAAGGGGGGTGGGTGTCCCTGAATGGTAGTTTGGAAATGTGGTCACCGTATTCTGGGTCCCACGTCACTAAGCAGAGTCAGCGCTGTGGTATGGCACCAAAGATCTTTTTAGTTCTTTGAGGGTGTCATTACGTCTGCTATTGTAAGGGGGGGGAGCCCTATTGACCACTAATGTAAGGGCCATTCATCCCATTGACCCTTGATGACTTCAGATTAGCATAAGTGTTTAGAGACCTGAACATTTCAAGGGTTTTCTTTGGGATAAATGGTTGAGAAAGGCTGATCTATACACCGTAAATATATAAAGCAATGGCTGTTGGTACCTTCCCTGCAAGAGGGCTTCAGTTGAGTCAAGGGCAGCTGTTTTAGCTCACATCCATAAAGAGGTATTCACTTTTTAATGTGCTTACTATAGTCTCCCCCAATTTATTTTAAGGTCTTTCCACCTTCTCAGTATCACATTGCATCTGTGCCCAATATATCCCCAGTATACTATTAGCACATGTAAAGCAGACAGCCCTTACTTGGCTGTATCATAGATATAGAAGAGAGGTGTAAGCGCTGGCAAGGTTCTCTCAATCTCTCTATCACGCAATAAAATGCATGTCCCGGTGAAGAGAGTGGTTTTCTTCCTACATAATAGTTGATACAAACATGTTTGAAATTAGATATGAATACGGCAATATAACAGACATTCCATTCAGCAATATGGGAAAAGCAATACAGAGATAAAGACACGGTGCTGTCCCAAACACTTCAACTATATCAGGCATACATGGAGACAATAAGGGCGTTGGGTCTAAAAAGTTATTAGAGGAACCTCGTGGGAAGTGGTAAGGCAGCACAAGGCAAGAGAAAAAAAAAAAAAAAGACACTGAGGATATAGTAATAGACCAGCCTGTATTAGAGCCGGTTCACACAGGGGCGGCATGACTTCAGGGGCGACTGGGCAAGGCGTCCTGAAGACGACTTCAGAGGCGACTTGCAAAATGACTTCTGTATAGAAGTCAATGCAAGTCGCCCCCGAAATCGTACAAGAACCTTTTTCTAAGTCGGAGCGACTTGCGTTGCTCCTATTAAAACGGTTCTGATGAATAGAATGGGACACGACTTTTTAGGCGACTGAGTCCCCTGACGAGTCGCCCCAGTGTGAACCGGCTCTAAGAAAGTACATATTTATGGGTAGGTTACAATAACAAAACAATCACTTTGAAGATCCGCAAAGAAAATTAAATCTCTGAAACTTGCTGTATATTCATAAAGCTAGGCTGCTACAATCCACAAAACTATGATATAGCTACAACAGATCAATCCAAGCACAGTCGCTTAGATGTTAGTTTTATTACATACATATATACACACACTTTAGTTGAAACTGTAAGGGCCCTTTCACACGGGACGAATCCATGATGATCCGCCCCGTGAACCTCCGCTTGCTCAGCGGGGATCGCTCCATTGATCCCCGCTGAGCCGGCAGATGACAGGGCGGTCCCGGCACACTGTGCAGGGACCGCCCTGTCGGATCTCCGCTCTCCCCTATGGGGGGGATCGGATGAACACGGGCCGTCTGTGTTCATCCGATCCACAGACGGATAGAAAAATAGGGTTTTCCTCCGTCTGCAGAATCGGAGAATTGCGGACACTGATGAGATCGGGTGTCAGCGGACGTTCATCCGCTGACACCCGCCATCTCATAGGGATCAATGTATGTACCCATTTTATCCATAAACGGATGGATGAAAAAGCGGCCTTATAGCGCGAATGTCGAACAATCTTTCCGAAAATAACCAGTTTCAGCTAAAATTCTGTGCATGTATGGCCAGCATAAGACATCCAACATCTAAACAAAACACTGACTAGCACCCTGTCCTAAGTAGAAGCATTGCATTTAGAGTAAATATGTATCTCTTGGAACTGGAAGAGTGAAGCAGGTTCAGGTTAGCATGTTCAATATGATGCCCCAATAGTGACCACATGGGATTTACAAATGTGTTCTATATAATGCACAGCCCAACTTCTTATAAAATGTACAGGTCACACAACAGACAAACAATACCCAATTTTATTTGAATTATGTCAAACACAAATTCACAGATTTCACCAAGCATTACACCAGCTTTACAAATTGATCAATAAAAAAAAAAAAAAAAATGCAGTTAAAAAAATCCAGATACTGATACCGATGTCATGGCATTGGTCGCTTGGTCTGTGTTGAAGGGAAGGGTCAGAGTTCAGGCCGATGATTGATCATTTCTTCCAGGCAGGGATCATGGGTGAAATGCCATGGCACTGGCCACAATACCGAGTTCACAGCATTCCCAAAAGGTACTTGTGATTGAGTATTACGCAGTATAGAGGACATCAGTTCACATCAACTTTTTTTTTTTTTGGTCTCCGTTTCCGAGGATGGGACAGTTGTTAATCATTAAGCTGACCCCATAAACCAGGAAATTTGTTGTCGATGACCGCTCAGCTTTGGGATTACAGGGAGCCAGCAGGAGACGAGCTGTTTCCTCCGGCTTTGCATCATCTTGACTAGCAAATTAAAGAATGTGAACAAAATTCCCAACGATTCATGAGGGCCAGAGGTTTTTATTTACAAGTGCTCAGCTGTGTTATGCTATGACATCTGAAACTGCACCGAGGTTATTATATATGATCGAGATTAGAAGGGGAGATGTAAAAGCAAAGATAAACCCAACACTACAACCTCATGTAAGTATTAACAAGATAATTGTGCTCCTTGGGTTGTCAACCATTGTACAGGGGCTTCCAATGGAGACTTACAAGTGAACTTTTCAACACAAATTACATAAAAACGGTCACCATCAGGCAACAAGCCTTCAGAAATCCAATGCAGCCATCACTAGAATGTATGCATATAGACATGATTTATCTGCAAGAGAGCAGCAGAATTGACACGCAACAGAGGATGTAAAAAGGTAAAAAAAAATTAACAAAAAAAAAAAAAGCAATTATGATAAACAATGTTTTATCAAATGAAGATCACATTCAACCAGACAGGATGTACAGGTGGCTTCGCGAAGATCGGTGTCATTGATTTGAACATGCTGCCTGTATGAGTCTGTACAGAACAGCTGTGCCTCCTGCGCAGGTAAAGACTGTCCTTCACATAGGTGTATGGATCAATACTATCGGGTGCAGTGGTGGCTGGTGCTCAAAATTCTTTGGGGGGGCGCAAACAAACTAAAACATTTGCAAAAAGAACCCCCGTCAAAACAGCCAATGTGCAATCATGCGCTGTCACTGTGCCCCATCAAACGCCATCACTGTGCCCCCCTGCCAGTCCGCCCGTCACATACCCTGTCATGGGGCAGCGTGCGACAGTGGTGAGCGGTGTCCTTTATGTCCTCAATGTCTTCTCCTATTCTCCTCTACTCCCGTCCTCTACTATTATTGGACGCCCGATAGGTGTCCAATCACAGCACCTGTCGTTTCAGCCAATCAGGTGATGGGTAACAGAACCCGAGAACCTGATTGGCAGAGAGGCGGTTCAGTTTTAGGAAAGCACGTTTCTAACACAAGCATGGAGCTCGCCGTTTACCTTTTTTGACGCCTATTAGAGCCTATGGCTTTAATCAGGTGCTTCAAAAACACCCCCCCGCCGTTGTAATTCAGGCATCCGGCTCCCAAAAAGGGGCCGGGTGACTGAATAGGGGGTGGCAGCGGCGATAGAGGGGAATGCACCGCTACTGCTCAGGTGAATGAAACCTAAACGTCATGAAGTCGACCGTATTGGTAAAAGAAAGAGAAGACACTGAACATTTCTATCATCAACCAGTAGCTCATTCCATTAAAACTAGTTTTAGCGTGTCTGCTGTATAGCAGTAGCGACGAGCATTGCCTTGCTTTTTACAAGGTACTGTTTACAAGTTATTTATTTTTCAAACTTTATTGGAAGTGTAAAAACCAAAATCGCCACCATACGTCACACTAACGTGGTGTTAATGGGGCACACAGAAAATTGTTTGTTGTGCACTGATCCAGTATGGAAATTTAATTTTAGTGTGGGGAAGAGGTTAGGCCCTCTGTCAAGCTGGGGATATTTACTACTCTATTAGTCCTTGTGACCATTGCCACAGGGACAGAAAGTGAACATTTTAAGGCCTCATACACACTGGACATTTTTACAGCAGCTGTTTTTGGCTTCAGACGTTCTTTTCTACAGTCAAACTCTCCATCATGTTATCCTATGCATCCATGCACACCTAGGCTGTTAGCAGTTTTTGGCTGGGGCATTTTTTGGCCCCCAGCAAAACTACTGGGTTCTGAGAGGAATAGTAAAAACTGTAAAAATGCTCCAATGTAAAAAAACAAAAACAAAAAAAAAACACTGATAAAAGCTCAAAAACGCGTCTCGCGAGCATTTGAAGTTTTTGACCCATTGGAAAAAAAAAACACGCCAATGTGGAAAAAGGCTAAAAACCCTCTTGCAAACATTTTGAAAAACTTACTGTGAAGCTACTGGAGTTTTTATCTTGTTATTTTAACATCCAGTTTGCATGAGGCCTAAACCTCAGGATTGTCATTAAAAGCGGCAGTAAGGCCCGCTTGGCGACTTTTACCTACAGGTAATCCTATAACAAGGCTTACCTGCAGGTAAAATTAATATCTCCTAAACATGCACTGTTTTGGAGATATTCACCCTGGATGCAGCCAGTTACGTCACCAGCACATGTGCTCTGAAGGTCTGGCATACCTTGTCGGGGCTCAGAGGAAGAAGGAAAGGACCCCCCCGCCAAACATGTCTGGAAAGTTCTCTGGCATGCAGACACGGTCCTGGTGACCGGGTCGATTTGTGTCTATTGTGGACTTTGAAACGTTTTTATAACCTACTTGTTTGTGAGTATATTTCCTTTTTTTCCATTTCAATAAACACCACTTGGGTAATGAACACAGTTGGTGTGCCCTCTTCGTTTTTTCTACAGTGTTTCCATTGGGTGACCCCTGACCCTTGGAGGCAGCAAGGCCTGTGCATCTACTAGATGCCATAGAATTTCTAGGCGATATTCACTACCTTCACATCACTTTTGAGCGCAGGATTATTTGTTAGTCTGTATAACTTTGCTAAAGTACAATTTGTGTGGGAAACCTGTACGCTGGTCATCCCTTGCTTGTACATGTAGTGTTCTTCATGGTTTTATGTGAATAAAGACATTTGAATCGCAGTTTGGCGTGCAGCCGGATTTTCTTTTCATTATTGCTTCAGCTGCAACTGGACGAGCACCCTGCAGTGAGGAGGTCATGCTGTACAAGTCGGCTCACCCGTGAGCAGCCTGGACCTTGTGTGTCTGTATACCTTGTCGGAGCTTCAGAGCTTCGTTCCCTGAAACTGCGGCACGCGTCAACGGGATTGACATCATCACGGCTCCGGCCAATCACATATCCGGATCAGGCGAACCAGGAAGAAAGACTGGGGGAGAATGTCAGCCCTCTCAGCTGACAGCACAGTGATAGAGGGCTTCCTTCCAAATAATTTCATAATGTGCTAGTATGTGATGCATACTAGAAATTATGCAATTGCCTTACAGTTTTTTTTTCCCCTTTAACCACTTGCCTACAGGGCACTGTCACCCCCTTCCTGCCCAAGACATTTTTCAGCTTTCAGTGCGGTCACACTTTGAATGACAATTGCGGAGTCATGCAACACTGTACCTAAATGATTTTGATAATATTTTTCCCACAAATAGAGCTTTCTTTTGATGGTATTTGATCACCTCTGTGGTTTTTATTGATTGTATAAATGTAAAAAAAAATTTTTTATAGCACAGAGATCCCTGCTATAAAAATGCATTGATTACTGTATACGTGTGACTGGCAGGGAAGGGGTTAACACCAGGGGGCGATTAAGGGGTTAATGTGTTCCCTAGGGAGTGATCCTTACTGTGGGGGGAGGGGACTGAGTGGGGGAGGTGACCGATGGTTGTCCCCATGCACAAGGGACACACCATCGGTCTCCTCTCCCTAAAGGATGTGGATCTGAGTATTTACACACACACACAGATCCATGGTCCTGCTCAGTTACTGGGCAATCGCGGGTGCCTGGCGGCCATCGCGGCTGCCGGGCACGCGCATTGAGTCCCCAGTGACTCGGCGGGCCTGCGCGCCCCCTAGTGGCTTAAGAAGGCGCAACGTCATATGACATCTGCCCAGAACAAGAGGGTCTGCGATGAACAAGCAGTTAAACAGCCGCAGTTTATTAATGCTTTAAAGCAAGAGGTGATGGAACAAAAGATCTACCAACTGACCGCCATGGGAATTCCCCTCACTTTGGGGAGATTTCCTCTCACTTCCTGTGGAGTCTTTAAGCCACAGAGTAAAGGGAAATCTTCCCAGCAAGACACAGACAGCTAGAAACAACCTTGTGGGGTTTTAGCTCTTCCCTACTCTAACCAAAGTACATACACTTTAAATCCACCCCGTCATATGTCTTACAATGGTAGTCTAGGAAATCGGGCTCAGAGAATGAGACAGAACAGGTAATGCTGTGCTCCTGAGGAGTTGCACAAAAAGAAAAAAAAAAAAAAAAAAAAAGACAACCTAAAAACATAAAGAGAAAGCATGAATTCATAAATTTGTGCCACCTATCATACGTACATATATCTTTTGGGGCCATATTATTATTATTATACAGGATGTATATAGCGCCAACAGTTTGCACAGCGCTTTACAACATTAGGGCAGACAGTACAATTACAATACAATTTAATCCAGGAGGAATCAGAGGGCCCTGCTCCTAAGAGCTTACAATCTAAGAGCATATGTAACTGTTCTTTGTGAATGCATTTTCAATAAAAGGAAAGCTATGCTTCGCAATGTCCGCTACTAAACTTGCCATACAATGTATACATTTAGGAAAACAAACTGTTCTACACACTAGTGCTCATTCACACAATGATGTGCATTACATGTATGCAAGTTGTTTCGTATAGGATGTAAACAAAACGTTCATTTTTCAAATCATTAGTGGGTCAAAACGATATGCGTTTTCAACTGCAGTTTTGAGGGAATTTTAAGGATCAGGATGAATTTTTTTTTCTTGACTATACGAACTTCTCAGTGTACGGTTTCGTTCGGCAAAGTCCATTCCTTCCAAAATTGAATGTTAAAAGCAAATGAAATCTGTAACTAGTTTTGAATGACATTCGAATGTTCAGAGAATTCCTGTATGAATTTTCAAACAGATTTTCGTTCAAAATTCTACTAGTATATATCCAGCTTTACACCAATTGCCATAAAAATATATATTTATTGATATATTAATGGATTACAGAGCCCAATTAAATTGTACCCTATTAGGTAGATTCAGGTAGATTGGATTGTTTAGGCTACATCGCCGTAAATTAGCTAGGCTAGTAGTGATTTTCAATCTACTTACCTGCTAATCTACGGCGGCGTAGCCTCAAACGAGCGGGCGTAAGGCCTAATTCAAATTGGTTGGAGGGGGGCGTGTTGTATGGAAATGAGGCTTGACCTCACATATGACGTTTTTTGCTACTGCGCATGCGCCTACATTTCCCAGTGCGCATTGCGGCTAAGTACGCCGTACGGGCCTATAGATTTCGACGTGGACGTAAACGACGTAACTCCCGATTCGCGGACGACTTGCGCAAATTACGTAAAAAATTCGAACCTCGCGGCGGGAACGGAGGCCATACTTTAGCATTGTTATTCCACTTCATAGGTGGACTAACTTTAGGCCGCCTAAGGCATTACGAAAATGATGTAATTAGACTGCGGCGGCCGCGCGTATGTTCGTGAATCGGCGTACAAGCTCATTTACATAATCTACGCCGGCCGCAATGGAAGCGCCATTTAGCGGCCATCAACAACATTGCAATCTAAGATAGGACGGCGCAAGCCGACGTATCTAAGGCCCCGTACACATGACCGGATCTATCCGCTGGGATTGATCCGCGGATCAGTTCCAGCAGATAGATCCGGTCGTGTGTAGGTCCGAGCGGACATTTCCCAGCGGATAAAAATCCAGCCGACAGATTCCCAGCGGATAAAAATTTCTTAGCATGCGAAGAAATCTATCCGCTTGAATCCAGTCCAGCGGACTGATCCGGTCGTCTGTACAGACTCACCGGATCAGTCCGTTCGCTCCCATCCCTCGCATGCGTCGTAATGATACAGCGATCAGATCCAAATCCGCCAGAGGATTTATCCGCTGGAAACGGTCCGGCGGACCGTTTCCAGCGGATATCCTCTCGTGTGTACAAGGCCTTAGATATGTTTAAGTGTATCTCTGTTAGAGAATACACTTAAACATAGGTCGGTGCAGATTCAGAGTTAGGTCGGCTTATCTGTAGAGCCGGCCTAACTCTTTCTGAATCTACCTATATATCTGCCTGGAGTTTTGCTTTAAAGTTTCAATTACATTTTTTATCGGTAACTGTCATATAAAACAACATTTTAAGTTCAGAAGTCCAATGTGTGAAATGTGGAGATAAAGTTTTTTGTAATTCACAACCACGGGTCCACTTACATGTTCAGTGTTGATTAAAACAGAAAAAGTCAGACAAACCAAGCAAAGTGCCTTTGGATCCAAAAAGCATCGTCTATTACAAAAGCTTTTCTGAATAAAGATGGAATTTGAGGAGGAGTGAGGATTATGACTGGCGACAGATTCATAAACCAGGAAGTACAAAATATTCTAGAAATAATTAGAACCTTCTTGTTGGTTTGATTTTGTTGCTGCTGGCTTAAACTCTCCAACAATTTACACAAAAGGGTCCTGGGAATCAATGTAAATCAGACGTCATTCCGAGGTCACAGCAAAGCTGTAATACTCCAGGGAACAGAAGATGGGCTTTTCATATCAGAAGTGCATGTGAACGTCCCAAGTACCTGAACTTCCAATGATATGCCTTTGGAAGGTTCTTCCTTATAACATTTCATGTGGGCCCATTGCAGACAGCTAGGGGCTCCCTAGGGGCTGCGTCTTGTAATTCTAGAGCAGCTGAAAAAATGAAGACTAAAGCTCTGTACACACGGCCAGACTATCAGGAGACATTTGCTGTAAAAAACAAACAAACACAAAAGTCCGACATTCTGCCTGTCGGTCTGGCCGGCTTCTCTCAGACGTGCATGCTGCAAAACCAGCAGCTGACCACCTCCCTGTCAGAACACAACAGCTCAGCGGGGGAGATCGCTAGACTAACCTCGTATGGTTAGTACAGCAGCTCCGACCGGAGCGCACAATTTATTTTTTTGTACAACCCGCAGGGTTGCATGAAAAAAATAAAAATGAAAAACTAACTGTGGCGTGTACCCGGCTTAAAGCTGGCCATACCCCGATAGATTTTCTAATAAACGTTCATGTGAAAATTCTCAGTACATATGATGACAAATGTACTTTGAATGTACTTGAAATCTACTTTCAAAATTCTGTTCGCTTTTTAATATTTAATTTTGGGAAAAAATTGACTTTCTGCAAAAAAAAACAAAAAAAACAAATCTTATTGTGGTTAAAAAAGAGCAAAGATTTGACCCCACTAATGATTAGAGAATACAATAAATACTCCTAAATTAATTTTTTTTGAATGAAATTCTACAAGTCTATAGCCATAATAACTTTATCAAATGAATGCTGCACACCAGGAAAGTTACAAACCCTCCCTTGCAGTGTGCCTGCAACCGCATTCCAAGGGTTAAAGGAGAAGTCCAGCCAAAGCTTGTTTGGTTGGGCTTCTCCTATGGATCACAGTGTTGCACTCCTGTGACCCGTTTTCAGCATAGAACGGTCTGAAGTCCGCTCTCTGCTGACATCACACAGATCACTCCAGGCACCGCGTCATCCAGACTCTGGGAGTCTGGATCCGCCAGGTGCCTCAACTGATGCCTGTCTCAGCCTCTCAGCAAGCCGCTGAGATAGGCGCTCCCCGCCCCTACACAGCTTAGCGCACCAGTGAGCGTGGAAGAGCAGAGAGATGCTGACTGACAGTCTACAGCTCTCTGCTCAGGGAGTTGTGAGAACCGAGCCATCTGCAATGTTCGATCGCTCAGTTCTCAGTGTAGAGACGACCAGGGGACAGATGCAGCATCCACCTAGGTAAGTACGATTATGGAAAAAAAAACACAACTCATACTTCTCTCAACTTTTTGTTTATATCTAGAGGACCTGGTAAAGCGCAGCTAGACCAGTCTCCACACAGGGCCGATCCTAGGCAGGGTGCACAGGGTGCTTTGCACCCAGGCGCCTGCAGAGGTGGGGGCGCCGAAGTGGCAGAGTTCTCCCCTCCCTCCTTCTATCCTTGTTTGTGTCCATCCAGAACTAGTGTTCTTAGCATAGGTGTGTGTCCATCCAGAACTGATGTGTCTCTGACCCATGGGCACTACATGGACATCTAGATTTAGTAGATGTTTTTGTAGTGTGGGGCTTTCTTCGATATTTTCCCCTATACCTACTTTACCCAGTGGTAAAGACATCTTGTCCTCTAATCACAAATAACACATCCTAAGTCCCGAGTTGAGGTTTCCTACACGACGAGACATATGTCCTTATGTGTTTATACGTGAAAGAGCAGCAAGGGTTAAATTCATCACCTATGACTCTTACCCCATCCACACCACTATTCCTACACACATATAGTCCACTATTATATATATAAATTAAAATAGGTACTCTACTTATCCTTTAGGGCAATTTTTGTCTATTAGCCTACTGGGTCTGAGTAGCCTTTAATAATCATGGTACTGATGCACTTTAACATGCGTCACCCATTGCCCTATATGGCTTTTAATTTTTATAATTGTTTATAATCTTCCATAACTTTTTAATTTTAATACCAATGTTAATCATTGAATTTCACTTTTTACCATTCTAAATAAAATATTATATGTTTGTTTGCATTTAAACAGTAATAATCCATAATTACATATGACCGATCTTTTCATTGTCTCACTAATTGTGATGAGATTGCACCCTTTTTATGCTAAGTTTCCTCTGTAAATATCAATTCTAAGTTTTGCAGTGTTGTACTTAGTATATACATGAAACGGGATGCTAATTACCTGTTTAAGCATCTATTTACACTTTAGTCACGTCCCAACAGCAGCCCTTATTGAAACACATATGTCCATTAACATGGACTTCAAGAAAATGGAAGTCTGTTTACTTCCGGTTTGGGCGTATTTAGCCGGCGGCCCGACAGCCAATAGAAATCCCCTGATGAAGTCACGAGGTGCGTGACGTAACGCCGTAGGGAGTCGAAAGTCGAGACCGAGGAAAAACACTCGCACAAGCCGGAGGCCATCGGACGTAAGGCGGCATTTTTAAACGCCACGTCTGCACTTTTATACAAACGTTGTTTTGTCATTTTAAAGCGCTTCTTGTGCTACCTGCTTTTTGTTACAATAAACATTCTTGGATTCCTAAACTTACTACACTATTGGAGGCAATCTTCTTTTCTCCCCACCCCATTGCTGTTCCTATTGGACTACCACTATTTGGATTATTTTGGAGGCATGCAGCAGTTGGAACAAACTTGAACTAAGTGACCCCAGGAGAAAGGTGACCGGAGACCCGGAGGGCCATCACTATATGCGCGCTCATAGCACCTTTATGGTATACAGCAGCTGGAACTACGTACATTGAGTGACCCCAGGAGAAAGGTGATCGGAGATCCGGAGGGACATCTCTATATGCGCACATATAGCACCTTCATGGTAAGGGCACTACAACACCAATGAGGATTTTCAAACTGCTGCCTTATACACAGAAACCTTAATATGGGAACATCTCATCATCTCCATTAATAGACTGTTTTATCAGTATCATTGTTGTATTTTACACATCCATATATCCACATTTTATATATTTTCATATATATATATATTTTTATATATTTATTTATTCATTTTTCATATGTGTGCTCATCACAGTGATTTATAGACTCACAGGGGACTGGATATTCCCAAAGGGTTTCACAGTATCTGATTATATACTTTCTCATAATATATTTTTTCGGTACGCACTGCACACTCTGAGTTTGGTCACTCATTCTTTTTATTGTGGTTCATTCATTCACGTATATACTTTGGTTGTGATTTGTCACATACCTGGAGCGCTTATCACTTATTTACCTTGTTTGATTTTGTTGCTGCTGGCTTAAACTCTCCAACAATTTACACAAAAGGGTCCTTGGAATCAATGTAAATCAGACGTCATTTCGAGGTCACAGCAAAGCTGTAATACTCCAGGGAACAGAAGATGGGCTTTTCATATCAGAAGTGCATGTGAACGTCCCAAGTACCTGAACTTCCAATGATATGCCTTTGGAAGGTTCTTCCTTATAGCATTTCATGTGGGCCCATTGCAGACAGCTAGGGGCTCCCTAGGGGCTGCGTCTTGTAATTCTAGAGCAGCTGAAAAAATGAAGACTAAAGCTCTGTACACACGGCCAGACTATCAGGAGACATTTGCTGTAAAAAACAAACAAACACAAAAGTCCGACATTCTGCCTGTCGGTCTGGCCGGCTTCTCTCAGACGTGCATGCTGCAAAACCAGCAGCTGACCGCCTCCCTGTCAGAACACAACAGCTCAGCGGGGGAGATCGCTAGACTAACCTCGTATAGTTAGTACAGCAGCTCCGACCGGAGCGCACAATTTATTTTTTTGTACAACCCGCAGGGTTGCATGAAAAAAATAAAAATGAAAAACTAACTGTGGCGTGTACCCGGCTTAAAGCTGGCCATACCCCGATAGATTTTCTAATAAACGTTCATGCGAAAATTCTCAGTACATATGATGACTTGACAAATGTACTTTGAATGTACTTGAAATCTACTTTCAAAATTCTGTTCGCTTTTTAATATTTAATTTTGGGAAAAAATTGACTTTCTGCAAAAAAAAACAAAAAAAACAAATCTTATTGTGGTTAAAAAAGAGCAAAGATTTGACCCCACTAATGATTAGAGAATCCAATAAATACTCCTAAATTAAAAAATTTTTGAATTAAATTCTACAAGTCTATAGCCATAATAACTTTATCAAATGAATGCTGCACACCAGGAAAGTTACAAACCCTCCCTTGCAGTGTGGCTGCAACCGCATTCCAAGGGTTAAAGGAGAAGTCCAGCCAAAGCTTGTTTGGCTGGGCTTCTCCTATGGATCACAGTGTTGCACTCCTGTGACCCGTTTTCAGCATAGAACGGTCTGAAGTCCGCTCTCTGCTGACATCACACAGATCACTCCAGGCACCGCGTCATCCAGACTCTGGGAGTCTGGATCCGCCAGGTGCCTCAACTGATGCCTGTCTCAGCCTCTCAGCAAGCCGCTGAGATAGGCGCTCCCCGCCCCTACACAGCTTAGCGCACCAGTGAGCGTGGAAGAGCAGAGAGATGCTGACTGACAGTCTACAGCTCTCTGCTCAGGGAGTTGTGAGAACCGAGCCATCTGCAATGTTCGATCGCTCAGTTCTCAGTGTAGAGACGACCAGGGGACAGATGCAGCATCCACCTAGGTAAGTACGATTATGGAAAAAAAAAACACAACTCATACTTCTCTCAACTTTTTGTTTATATCTAGAGGACCTGGTAAAGTGCAGCTAGACCAGTCTCCACACAGGGCCGATCCTAGGCAGGGTGCACAGGGTGCTTTGCACCCAGGCGCCTGCAGAGGTGGGGGCGCCGAAGTGGCAGAGTTCTCCCCTCCCTCCTTCTATCCTTGTTTGTGTCCATCCAGAACTAGTGTTCTTAGCATAGGTGTGTGTCCATCCAGAACTGATGTGTCTCTGACCATCTCCTTTACCATGTCTGCAGTCTCTGATGTCTCCTGTACAATGTCTGTAGTCTGTGACCGTATCCTCTACTATGTCTGCAGTCTCTGACCATCTCCTGTATCATGTCTGAGGTATGTCTGGGGGCTCTTTCTAACAGACTCTCTAACAGAAGCCCTCTCTGTGTCATCAGAGAGGCCCCCTGCAGGTCCCAATAAAGTACTCTGCTTCTCTTCCTGTATTTTGTTTATTGTTAAGAGATCATGTAAGGATCCCAGGGTAATGAAGATTTCGTGGGGGAGCATCTCTGTGGTTGAGTCATTGCCATAGAAACATTTTAAAAGGGGAGAAGTTGGTAAAATGACCATGCCCATGCGGGGCACCATAAATATTTCTGCACCCAGGCGCCTGTGACCCTAGGATCTGTCTCCACAGCCTCTTTTCCTCCATACTCTAGCAGTCTAAGGTCCACACGTCATCAAGAACAATGCAGGGACCATAGCACTGCATTGGATCCGATAACACAGAGGAACAGTCCACCGCCAGGGCATGGAGGATCAAGTATGCAAAATGCTTTTCCATCCTCTAGACCAGGGATAAGCAACCTTGGCACTCCAGCTGTGGTGAAACTACAAATCCCAACATGCCTCTGCCTCTAGGAATCATGTCTGATTGTCAGGGTCTTGCAATGTCTCATGGTACTTGTAGTTTCACCACAGCTGGAGGGCCGAGGTTGCCTATCCCTGCCTTAGACAAACAACCAGTAACCCTCACAGCTCGGGCACAGTCCCTCTGCAAGGGAGAGTTTAAGGCTTCATGTACACTTGAACTAATTTAACCTCCGACAGTCAAGATTTTCCTATTCTGAACGCGTTTCTTCCGCATTCAGAAGGAAGGATGTTAGGGGAGGTTGAACCTCACCTAACCACAGCAGCTCCTAAATGATCTTACAAGCTTATGTGTACATGGACAGAGGCTTTTATGAAGTGGAGTTTAGGAGCTTTGGCAAAAGAAAAAAAAAAAAAAAAAAAAAAATTCTTAAATTCAAGTTTAGGAGCTGCTAGTTTACATGAAACCTTATAGGTTCCACGGAATTCAACTTTAGAAAAAAAAAATAAAAAAATCTACACAAATGATTTAAACCTTTTTAGCAACATGTATCTCATCTTCCATGGGTATCATGTAAGCTATAATTTTGTCGTTTTTACTTTTCATTAGATCAGAGTTTGTCAAAAGAGAAAGAACGACCTTCCATTATATAGGAATAGAAAAGCATTGATCTCAGAATGAGGAGTGAAGAGGCAGCTCCCACCATATGCAGCTGTCAAAATCATATGAAGGAGAATACATTTTTCATAAAAGTTTGCTCTTCTTAACCACTTGCCTACTGGGCACTTTCACCCCCTTCCTGCCCAGGCCAATTTTCAGCTTTCAGCGCAGTTGCACTTTGAATGACAATTGTGCGGTCGTGCAACACTACACGTGACATTTTTATCATTTTGTTCACACAAATAGAACTTGATTTTAGTGGTATTTAATCACCACAGGGTTTTTTATTTTTTGCTAGACCAAAGACAAAAACTAATTTTAGTTTCGGTTCTTAAATTTTGCAAATAAGTAATTTTTCTCCTTCACTGATGTGCGCTGATGAGGCTGAACTGATAATCAGCGCCCTGATTATCTGTATACATGTCCCTTGTGACACTGGCTGGTTACCGGCTCCGCTTTGTTACAGCGCGTGAGGAAATTACTGTTTACACTATGATCAGCTGTGATTGGCCCTTTACCTCGTTCTGTGATCGGCTGTGTCCAGAGTTAAAAAAGAACATTAGTCAGACAATGAAGTCCTACAAGATCACTTCAGGCTGACCCCTTTTGCAGGTATAGCTATATAAAACATTAAGTGCCTATGCTGTTTAAAATCCAAAAATACACTGTCTCACCCTGTTCTGCACATGCCCAGTTGCTCTCCACTGCCAAGTTTGTAGAGGTCGATCTGCTGACAGCCTTAAGCCTCATACACATGATAAGAATATTGGATGAATGATCGTCTGTTTTTCTTTATTTGCATCCTAGTCTCATATCGAAAGAGGTTACTCAATTTACAAAAAATCTCATACGACAGAATATAACTTCAGAAGTGACGTAATGTGTTGTATTGTAGTGTATCCTTTAGTTTCCAAGCATACAGGGTCTTGCTGTTCCGATGTTCTGTAGGCTCAAATAGTCTTCCAAATCGGTAAACAGCGGGCGCAATGCTGTGCGTTCGCTGTTTACACAGTGGTGTGATAGATAAGCAAATAAATTGCTTCCCCAACAATGACCCGCCTCTCTGCCAATCAGATGCACCGGGTCTGGTTACCCGCCACCTGATTGGCTGAAGCGACACGTGCTGCGATTGAACACCTATCAGGCGTCCAATCATTGCTCAAGACGGGAAGAGGAGAAGACATTGAGGACCCAGAGGGAGCGTGGAGGACAGCGATGTGACCTGAGACAAGTAAGTGCCGGGCTGGGGGGGGGGGGGGCACACTGACGGCAATTGATGGGCACACAAACTGGGGGCAATTGATGTGGCCACGCTTGATGGGCACAGTGGCCGCGCTTGATTTTTTTTTTTCTCTGTTTGCACCCCCCAAAATTCTTGAGCACCAGCCACAACTGGTGCTATATATCCATTCTCTGGATGGCTCTACAGCAAATGAGAAACATCTCCAGTGTCCATATCCACCAACATGCCAACTTACCAAATGTTGAGACCTCAAAAGCTATAGGAGGCCACATATTCTGTTCCATAGACTTGGTAAAGCCTTGGGGCAAGAGCTGCATTTTTATTGAAAGGACTGCTAAACCTAAAATTAAAAAGATTACCATTATGTATGTAAACCTAAATCTGTACAGAAATGAAGAGGTTGACATGTACATATACATGCCCTGATATGACCTGTACGTGTTGTGCAGCCTATAGTGTCAGTTGCCAGGTTATAAAAAAGGAGATAGCAAAATGACAGTTGGTAGCTTTTATCACCAGGATTACTGAACAGGAAGCTAGCTGCACTTTGGAAAACAGGAGTTCCTCGCTATACTACGGTCTGTATCTTCTGTTCCATGGGAGTTATTAAAACAGAATTCCTGGCAGATATTAAAACATTCAGTACCTGACTTGATATAAAATTGTAATCACCTGTATAGCAGCACTCAGCCTGGGAGATGGATGGCATAGAATTAGGAGCCAATTAGGCTCTGCTAAACTACAAAAATTGCTAGCAGTAAATATGCTGACAGAGGGAGAGCAGAGTGATGATCCCATTGACCCCTACATCACATTGGGGGACCCAGAAATAGACATCCGTGTAAGTGCTAGTTTCTAAAGAGTCATTTGGCAACTTCCCTTGATTACAGAGGTGTTCTGCGGTTTTGGCAGCATTAGAGGTATTTACCATGAGCGAGTTTGGGGTGGAGGAACTTGACTGGCCTACACAGAGTCCGAATCTCAACCAGATATAACACGGTTGGAATGAATTTGAGTAGAGCCTGCGAGCCAGGCCTTCTCATCCACATCAGTGCCCGACCTCACAGATGCGTTTCTGGAAGAATGGTCAAACATTCCCATAAACACACTCCTAAACTATGTAGACAGCCTTCCTAGAAGAGTTGAAGCTGTTATAGCTGCAAACGGTGGGCCAACTCAATATTGAACCCTACGGACTAAGACTGGGATGCCATTAACGTTCATGTGCGTGTAAAGACAGGTGTTCCAAAACTTGTGGGAATATAGTGTAGTTACACTAGCTCAGCTTGAATAGGTATATACCAGTGATGGTGAACCTTGGCACCCCAGATGTTTTGGAACTACATTTCCTATGATGCTCAACTACATTGCAGAGTGCATGAGCATCATGTAGCAAATGTAGTTTCAAAACATCTGGGGTGCCAAGGTTTGCCATCACTGGTATATACCATACCTGACCGATGTTCCTGAAAGCTCGAAATTACTAATGTAGACATCACTAGTCCAGTGATTTCCACTTGCTTCCATGTTCCATGCTGATCAGCTGCACCCCTGCTTACTGAACACACAAGGTTGGATGCTGGACATGGGCGCCATTTAGAGAATGTAAAGCGGTGTATGATAGGATAAGGTGGAGCGACAGGGCAGTGACGTCATGACCTTTACCTCGTCCAATCTGAAAATGCAAAGCTTTCTCTGATGGGCACTTACAGGGCTGGTGCAAGGATTGACACCCTAGGCGAAACCTCATTTTGCTGCCTCCCTCAGCTCCACCCCTTACCACACCCTCTTTGCCCTGTCCATGTATACCACCAGTTCCCAACAAATGCAGCCTCAACCGCCGCCCATCAAATGCAGCCTCAACCGCCGCCCATCAAATGCAGCCTCAACCGCCGCCCATCAAATGCAGCCTCAACCGCCGCCCATCAAATGCAGCCTCAACAGCCGCCCATCAATGAATATTTGCTTGCTTCTATTCATTCCAGAGTCGGGACACAGACAGTCTTCCACCGCCGCTGCACCTCTTACATTATGTGCGAACCGAGCGACGGCTGCCTGTTTATGCTGAGACTTAGTTGCTTGCTACAAAGAGAGCAGAGTAGGAACGCCAGTGGCCGGGCTCCCTAGGCAGCACTGTGCCCTAGGTGGGTGCCTAGTTTGCCCAGTGGTAGCACCGACCCTGGGCGCTTATGCTGAGCAGTTGTCCCGTGCAGGACTCGGAAGCAAGTGGAATAGTGGTGTTCAGTGATTTTCAGCTTCCAGGGATATTGGCAAGGTAGAATATGTACGTAGTTACATTGGTTATAAGCTGGACCAATGTAACAATGGTATAACAAACCGATGTCTGGAATTATTCTTTAATAAAACATCACTTTGAACTTCAGACCTTTGATATGGCGCTCGTTCAGTTTCCTGTAAAATTATAAAAACCTCAGCTGTCCAACATTTTGTTCCAATGTTTATATACTGTCAAGACAGATTACCTTCAAGACATATAATACTAGAAATTCACACGGTTTACATAAGGGATCTAACTTTTGCTGCTATGGCCCTTTATGGTTTCTGGAGATTACAGCATGTGAGTGCAAATGACACCATAGTGTTAAACAGGCATTTATGACCAGCCAAGTTCTTACAGCATTATGTAAACCATTAAGACAAGCAGATCGTTTTGGGCTCAGCCATGCAAACGCCGTTCTACCGCCAGATGATGTGGCAGCTCCACAGCGACACGCTGTTCAGCAAACAGTCCAAGTTCAAACACTGTGCTCTTGAACTAAGAGAATTAACCACTTCTATGGAGACATCTACACCAAACGTCAGTATTTTATAAGGCTCAGAAGTCAGCTAGACAAGCCGCTACAATACACCAATCATCGGAGTGCTTTCTGAATATCTGTGCTGATTTTGGCAAACGTATTAGAATGCAGAGGAAAATGGGACGAGGTGAATGACGCAGGCTGCCAGTTGTCTCAGGGAAGAACATTAGTGATGAGGGCACGTTTTTTTTTTACCAGTCGGATCAATATTTCCAGCTAAAGCCGTTAGTTGAGGACATCTGTCACCAAAGGCGAATTAGCAGGTGGGACATGACGGCAATATGGCATTGGCCTCTACCCATGGACATGAAAAGAAGCAAAAACAGCTACTCTAAAATGAATTTTCCTGGACGATCATGATTATTTCTGGTATTGCAGGTGTCTAGAGGGCAGAAAACTCATGCAAATGATGCAAATAATTCCATAGTAAACTTGTACAGTCAGATCGTCAAATGCTTAAAGTGTTACTGAACCCACAACAGTAAAATCTGTCTGTATATGCAGTAAAGCATGCTTGTTATACTCACTGTGGAACCTAAGGGGTTAATCCTGCGCTTTGTGTAAAAAGTGTGTGATCCTGTCTTCTCTGATCCTTCCCTTCTTCCACAGTTCCCAATCCATCTCCTGATAGAACAGGGGGGTCACTCTGCACATGCTCAGTTTGGTGTGTATAGCTAGACAGTTATTTTTTATGTGAATATGATCAACACGGGACCAATCAACACTGTCTAGACAGAGGGTCAGGGTCATGCAGGCTCATAGGAGTCAAGAGTAGAATGAAAACTCCTCCTGCAAGCTTTAACCTGACACTAATAGAAGTCAAAAGACTGTTATATACTGCTAATGAGAAAAGGTAACTAGCAATTTATATTTACTAAAATAATTGCATTTCAATGTTTTGTGTACTGTGGGAGACCAGATATAGTGAATGCAGAGTCCTGGGTTTAGTAACACTTTAAAGCTGTATTAAACCAAAAAATATATTGCCGCTTACTATTCATTTATATGTTCTAAAGGAGGGTATGGTTGTCAAGGAGCCATCTACCTAAATATCAGCCCATGAAATAACCCGTCACGTAAGACGCATCCAACATCGAGCAAACTAAGCATGCATCCACTAAGCAATCTAACTATCCAAGCAGTAATATGTCTGCCCTCAGCTTTCCTACTCTGGAACTAAGGAGCATGGTGGCATGTCACTGGTCAATTAGACTGAGCAGCTGATCCCATAGTAGTTTGCCGAGTTTGAATGCTTAACTGTTTCATGTGTTGGCAGGCCATCTTACTGGCTGGTAGACAGGCACAGGGTTCCCAACAACCAGCCTGACTCGACAACACAGCTTTGTCTTCAACCTACTTATATAGAATTGCTACACAAAGTAAAACACACTTTTCTTCTACCAAATAGGTAGAATTTTGATAATTAACAGCTATTGAATGGCTAGTAATGCAACAGTTGTAAAATTTGTCTAGCTTTTGCTCCATGCATTATTTAACACAATTAAACAGACGTTATTTAAAGCGGAGTTCTGGCCACAATTTCATATTTAAATATAAATACCCCTGTAATACACAAGCTTAATGTATTCTAGTAAAGTTAGTCTGTAAACTAAGGTCCGTTTTGTTAGGTTGTTAAAGCATTTAGACACTTTATAAAATAGAAATTGACTGGGGCCATCTTAAGTGTGGGCATCATGAAGCCAGACTGTATGACTTCCTGGATTTCAGCCTTTCAGATCTCACACTGCACAAGCAGTGTCAGATCAGGTTTCAGCACCTGTGCTATCCAAGTCACATGATTCTTTGAGACTGGGGAGTGCACAGACTCCTGGAAAGTTACACCCACTACATTCCCAGGAGTCTGTGCGGTATAGGTTAGGAAGCATTAAGCACCTAGGTGCAGGAAGTGGGAAGATTAACTATTCTGCCTAGCAACAACACTTTGAAGGCATCTAAAAAAAAAAAATTTTTTCGTAAAGGACTAATGACATTTTTTTAAAACTACTGATGTAATTATATTTATGGGTGGAACTCCACTTTAAAGACTCGATTCACATCTATGCGGTTTGCAATTAGTGTGTTCTACAGTGCATTATTGCATGCGCAATTTAACTGCCATCTGCATTTTTTATGCTCCCCCCCCAATTTGTTGTTGGGCTGATTGAACAATGCAAATCGTGGCAAAAAACACACTACCTGCTTTTCTGCAGCTTCTCCATTGAAGTCTATGGAACCAAAAAAGGCAAGAAAAGCACAGTATTGCATTTAAAAACATCCCCGACCCTTTCCAAAAAGGCAGTGGCTGAAAAAGGCAAAGATATGAACATGTCCCATAAGAAACCATGTTAAATGGACTCCAGTGCTATTCTGCAAAAAACGCATGGGTGTAAACTGAGCCCAACAGCTCTACCTTTTGCTCTTGCCTTTATAAATCAGCCCCACATCTTATAAAAACGGTCTTTTATAAAAAGTTGCTTTTCATCTATAGTTAACCGTACAGCACATGGTTCTTTTACGATTTTTGGCAAAGGTGTGGATGATAATTATTGCCAGGCAAAACACAATAGTAATACCAGTAAACAGTGAGGGTACTTCCCAAATCTGGGTACTATGATGGGAAGTGGCACAAAGGGGAAGATGCTATACGATACCACCAATGTAAAAAAAGAAGGCATTGTCTGTTGCAACAAAACTTTGTGTTTACAAAAAATGTCTGGCTACTGGCCAGTCACAGTTGGTGGAAAGGGTGGGGGGGATTTGGGTAACATCTTTCTTGTGATGGCTCTGAGCAACATGGAAAAAAAGGATGCCTTAGGAGTACTTTAACTGTACAGATACTTTTCTGTCCAGTACACACGATTTTCAAATTATGGCGAGGCGTCCTACCATCTCCAGCCTCGAAAGTTAGTTTCTTGAATAGGATAGAAACATAATGCACTCAAATCAAACCAAAATGGTGCCTTGCTCATCAATTAATCATCCTGTTAAGACTTGAGTGGTACTAAAATTACATGGCCAATAAGACAAGTGGGGAAACCCTGGAAGGCACTAATTTTGGTATCTGGATTAAAAAGGTCAATGGAAAGAACTCTTTTTGCTCCAAGCAACAGCATTATGGTACTCCAATGAAACAGCTCACATCTGCAATGGCCTTTATTCCCAGCGCTGTGAAAGACCTCAGATCCCCTACTAGATCTCATTTGTTTTCTAGAATCCAGTAAATCCCACTGATGAAAAATCTCACTTTGACCATGAAAGAACAGGGTGAGAAATTTGGGAAGATTTAAGCCACTTACTGTACTTCTTCTATAAGGATCAGTCACAATGGCAACTTCCAGATTCCTAAACGCTTCAGCGCGACTTGGGTTAACTTACAACGCGACTTCAAGTTGCCTCCAGGACAGGCGATGTGGGGAGGGAGGGGTTTGCCTGAGAAAACTAGTTTCTCTTCCTGTAAAGTTGCTTCAGTTGAGACAGGTGATCCAACTTAGAGGCGACTTCCATTGAAATCAATGGGTACAAGTTGCCTAAAAGTCGTACAAGAACCTTTTCTGAAGTCGGAGCGACTTCAGTAGTGTGCATCAAGACAGCTCTCATTCACTTCCATGTAATTTGTCATGTCGCGCGACTTGGGGGTGATAAACGTCGCCCCCCAGGTCACGGTAGTGTGAACCGGCTTTAACTGGCTGCTACAATAGACAAGTTTTTTCTTCAGGCATTTCAGTAATGGTCCCCATATTAAAGTAACGCAGACTATGGGGTTGATTTACTAAAGGCAAATATTTTTTTTTTTTTTTTAAAAACCGCATTTTTGCTTGCACGTGAATGGATTATGGAAGTCAACAGAGCTGATACTCATTTACCAAGCTCTGGAGCAACTTCAACTTTTAGAGTGCAACACAGTCTATTTACCATTAGTAAAACAAACCCCTATGTCTTTTGTAAGTCCTTTTGCCTTTATGCAATAAGCGATTGGAACTCTGAACCATTTTTGCAATCTATTGCTCTAAATTTAATGTAGGCATGAACAGAAACCTTGCTTGCGCCAGTCCTATCTTTCGGAGAGAATCGACTAATGTGGTAGAACAAGAACACATTTTATTCATAAGCCCCATAATCTCCTGACACCTGCAGCCCAGGTACATAATCTCTGGACGGAAATATAAATAGGTTTATTCAATAGGGTAATGTGAAAAGTAAAGATGAAGTTCAAAGTGCAGCAATTCTCAGTAAGCAGGTTTTAGTTTGTTTTAGTTAGATCCATTAGGCGATAATTTGTGACTTGCCGTTATGAGATCCTGTAATTTGCGTTTAACCTTTGTATCATCTCTATAAGGGCCCATGCACAATACAACTCAAAAAAAAAAAAAGCTGCTTTTATAGGCATTTGAGCTTGTATTTCAGTTTCAAGAAGCTTGTACTTTTGTGGGCTCTTTTGCACATTTTTAACGAGCTCCTTTGAGCATAAGCGTTTTTTTTTTTCCCCCACAAACCCTCCCCTCAGATAATTTTTCCTTTTTATTGTGTGCGTTTGAGCTACTTTAAGCTTTTTCATGCTCTTTTCTGCGTTTTTGGGCACTTGGGCATCTTTTCTCCTCAAAAGCTCCTCTCAAAAAAAAAAATCCATAGTTTGTATGGATAACCTGAAGGGAGTTTTCAGGCAGGAAAAAAAAAAAAAAAAAAGAAGAAAAAAGTGCGCATGAGCCCCAAGTTGTTCATGCTGGTTTGTTTTAGATGGCTGCCACCTTGGTGCCGGTTCACACTACCGCGACTTGGTATCCGACTTGAGAAATTCAATAGAAGTGAATGAGAGCACTATTAATGTACACTACTGAAGTCACTCCGACTTCAGATAAGGTTCCTGTACTATTTCAAGGCGACTTTTAGACAACTTGTACCCATTGATTTCAATGGAAGTTGCCTCCAAGTCGGATCTCTGTCTCTGCCTAACTGAAGCAACTTTACAGGAAGAGAAAATAGTTTACTCAGGCAAACCCCTCCCTCCAACAGAGCTGATTATTCTGTAATTAGCCAAAGCCAAAGTCGCCCGTCCTGTAGGCAACTTTAAGTCGCGTTGTAAGTTGCTCCAAGTCGCACTGAAGTTGCCTTGCAAAGTCGCGCTGTAAGTCGGGTTGCCCCTGTGTGAACCAGCTCATGAATTCAGAGATTGTCATTTTTTATACCATCAGTTGGTATACTAGAGTTAAAACAAACAATGTGACAAATTAATACCATAAAAAAAAAAAATCTCTCCTAGATGAAAGATCCCATTTTCAATCAGACTCTAGGAAAAGGTCAACATAGAATCTGTATTATGAATTAAAGGACTCAGACCAGTAACAATAATTGGCACCATGGTCATGTTCGTTTTTGGCACCAAGTATTTATCATCTTCCCCCACAAAAACACCCACATTTTGGCACAAGTGGTCCATTACCAACAGGTTGTATAAATGAACCCAACACAACACACACACGGAAAAGGGTGAAGGAACATATGCACGAGTGTTGTATCGGACAGCAAAATATAGGCAGAGTTTTGTTTTAGGTTAAAGAGTGCTTAATTTAAGGGTGCATTCCTTCATTGCGGCCTTTGGTTCACCCAATCAGCAGGGTGCGGACATTCCTGTAACAATCTAGCATGCTTAGTCAAGTTTAGCAGATGAAGCAGCATGGCCAGGCTGCATGCCAGCAGCAACATAGGTGTGCCAATTTCACGCCAATCCACCACGTGCAGCTGTCCAGGGATCTCCAAGGTTCAGGCTCTGCTAAGAACACAAATGTAATCCACCTGCACAAAAATGCCACATCAGGCTCTTAAGAAAGAAGCATATTGAGGAGATGACATTAAAGATTCACAATACATCCAGTGTCCTGGAAATAATTCGGAGTACAAGTAATTAAGTCTTTCATGGTTGTGACGATCTCATCTAACGTGATGAATAATTGCCCATGACTGGACTTGTTCTGTTACATAACTTATGACCCAGACGGCAGTCAGATTGTAAAGGCCATGTCAGGCCTCGGCTTGTAGCTTGTACAGTTTAACCCCAGGTTCAGTCTAAGTATCCAAACAGAATTTGTAAGAGCAAATACGAGGATAAAAAGACAAAAAAAAAAAAATAGGACATTTGATGACTAATACTTCTGTTTAACTTCGTTCTTTACAAGGGATTTTAGAACACTGAAAAATCAGCATTACATCAACCATACGTGAGCAGACCTGTTCAAGCGTTCAATCAGAGCGCTGTTCATCATAATCAGGCAACGGAGACAGAACAAAAACGCAGCAGCGGGGACTCAGGAGCGAGAGTTTTGAAAAGTATTTAAAATTGCTAGCCATTTGAAACCTTGAACAGATCGAAAAAATTAAATAGTAAATCAATGTCACAAAAGTTAAAGTGGAGTTCCACCCAAAAGTGGAACTTCCGCTTTAAAGGAGTTGTAAAGGTTTGTTTTTTATTTTCTAAATTGATTCCTTTAAGCTAGTGCATTGTTGGTTCACTTACCTTTTCCCTTCTAAATATTTTTTTTCTTTGTCTGAATTTCTCACTTCCTGTTCCTCCTCAGTAAGCTGTTCTGGCTGCCTAACCCCCAGCCAGAACGGCTCGGATGACGGGGGCAAGCTAACTGAGGAAAACAGGAAGTGAGAAATTCAGACAAAGAAAAAAAAACATTTAGAAGGGAAATCAAAGGAAAAGGTGAACCAACAATGCACCTGCTTAAAGGAACCAATTTATAAAATAAACAAACCTTTACAACCTCTTGAAGCACTCCTCGCCCCCTTACATGCCACATTTGGCATGCATTTGTTTTTTTTTGGGGGGGGGGGGGCTTAGTTAGGAGTGAGCCTTCCTGTCCCACTTCCTCCTAGCCTCCTAGGAAACTCCTCCTCTCCAGCTAGACGGCCCCTCCCTCTAGGAGATCTCCTGGGACATTGTCATGAACAACCCTGTCCACTAGATGGCGGTAGCGGCGCGCACGTGCAATTGCGGTAACGGCATTTCGGCGCCAAATTTGGACATTTAAGGGAGCCGACACTGGGGCCTCTTGCTGTTCGCTCTACAGCGTTCCGTGAGACCCACCTGTTACCCGTTAACCGCTACTGATCCTGTTCCTGAGACCCAGCTTGTTCCTGATTCCTCCAGACTTCTGCCTGCCCTGACTTCGGCTTGACTATTGTTCTGCCTCTCCCTCTGATCCGTCTGCTGCCCACCTGTTGCCGAACCAGCCTGAACCACGACTCTGCCTTTGCCTACCGCACCTGTACCTAATCCGCCAGCCTGTGTACGACCCAGCCTGTTTGGACATGTTCGTGTCTGTACTACGGTACACCTTCCTCGTTGCTGCAGCTTCCTGCACCTCTGCCTCCAGTCTGCACCTCTGACGCATCCCCGGAGACCACGGAAGTCTTGCTCAGCTCCAACATGAGCGTTGCATCAGACGCTTGTGCGACTCTGCATTCCCGAACTCCCTGTCTGCTCTACCAGGGGTTCCGGGGTCAGAGGAGTAAGAGTAGCCGCTCCCTGCATATCGGGCTCAGCCACCAGGTACGTGACAGACATGCCCGGCCAGAGCGGCAATGGAGGCGCCAGCGGAGAGGAGCGACGCTACGGGCGGCTGCATTGCTGGACAGTGGAACAGGTAAGTGTCTGTTTATTAAAAGTCAGCAGCTACACTTTGTGTAGCTGCTGACTTTTAATAAACATAAAAAGCCTGGAACTTTAAGTAACATAAAAATGCAATCTCTGTCATTCATTGTTTTTTTTTGTAACTAAAGACTTGTGCGAGATCTCGGGAAAACTTGATCGCTCTAATTATATTATAATAATAGGGATCGTTCCATTTGTCGACTTTGGAGCCTCGCTTCAATCCGATTTGCGCTCGAAAGCAGGCACATCCTTCACATCAAATTGAAAATTAAATATATGTAAAAAGTGCTTCATCACAAAAATTGTTCAATCTTTTCAGGTGTGCGTGAACATTTTTCGATTCTTTTGGTGCGCCGGAAGACAAAAAAGTTTGTGAAACGCTGGTTTAGATCATCCTAGGAAACTCAAGTAACACGAACACGATTCATTTTATTTCTTTATACTGAGAAGTAACGATGCCACCTCCTGGTGAATCACCAGTATTCTGTGCCCACAAACAGGAATACCACTAAAAAACAATTGTTTTCGATATCATGTATGGGATGTTAGAATATCCTAACCCAGGAAGAAAATGTTATTTATTGCTGCTTACAGACATAAGAATATGATTTTAACGAGTACGGAAAATACCAATTGATCCTGCCAGAAAGTGTCCTTATTACTTCTTGGTAATGGCTCTGAAAGGACAAACATTATCTGCTCTCCAATCAACTTTAGGTTCACACTGCAACTAGATTTTGATCTGACTTTTTAACGCGATTAAGTGATGCAACTTGGATGTGGTTTGCATATTTTATGGGGCCAGAACAGTGCTGGAATCGCATCAAAGTAGCACAGGACCCTTTTCCAAAATCACACCGTGCTACATTGATGTGAACAGGCACCACTGAAAACAATGTGATTCGCATTACCATGTGACTCAAGTCGCACATGAAATCACACTAGTGTGAACCAGGCCTAAATCCCCTGTCCACCGAGTAATGGGGTTGGAAAGGAAGAGGTGTTTGTAGTCCAAATTAATTGACTTTTAATATATGGACACTTACCTGTCCAGGGTGCCCGTAATGTCAGCCCTCAAAGCCTATTTGTCCCTCAGCTCTCAGGTGGAGGTGCCGACATCTTCAGTAAGGGAATCAGAAGTGAAGCCTTGCGGCTTCACTACCTGGTTCCCTACTGCGCATGTGCGAGTTTCACTGGTCCTTGCTGTCTTCTGGGAGACACACGGGTCCCAGAAGGCACACGGGTCAAAGAAGACAGCGGGGGGCAGAGGAGGGGCCGGAAATGGCGGATACTGCAGCAATCTATGCCTGGAAGTGGGAGCAAATACCTGGATTACACAGGTATCTGCTCCCCCCTCCACCATGAAAGGTGCCAAATGTGACACCGGAGGGGAAGAGGAATCCGAAAAGCGGAAGCTCCATTTTTGGGTGGAACTCCGCTTTAAGTATGACATATTTGTTTTTTAAAAAAAGAAAGAAAAAAAAAAGGACGACGACTTGATCACTTTAAGCCAATTTATATTAAATGATCCTTCCTGCCCCGAACATTACCATGCAATATTTTCTAAATGTCATATCCGGAAATCAGGGGTCTCCAAACTTTCTAAACAAAGGTCTATTTCAATGTCCTTTAGACGGGCCGGTCAGTGGGCGCAATAAAAAAAATAACAAAATGACATAGCATATGTAGTCAGTAGGAGGAGGAATAGTGCCCCATCACTGGTGTTATAGGAATAATGCCAGTTCGTTGGTGTTAGCGGGAGGACTAGTGCTCCACCGTTTATATAAGTGGGAGGAATTACAGTATGCTCCATTGAGGCCAGTGGAACAAATAATGAGTGTCATTGGTGTCAGTGGGAGGAATGGAACCTCCTCGTTGGTGTCAGTGAAGGAATAATGCCCCTGAATATTAGGCTAGAAAAAGGCAAGCAGTTTGGAGACCACTGGCATAGATCATAATTAGGGTTGTCCCGATACCACTTTTTTAGGACTGAGTACAAGTACCGATACTTTTTTTCAAGTAGTCGCCGATACCGAATACCGATTCTTTTTTTTAAATGTGTCCCCAAATGCAGCCATGTCCCCCACCAATGCAGCCATGTCCCCCCACAAATGCAGCCATGTCTCCCCACAAATGCAGCCATGTCTCCCCACAAATGCAGCCATGTCTCCCCACAAATGCAGCCATGTCTCCCCACAAATGCAGCCATGTCTCCCCACAAATGCAGCCATGTCTCCCCACAAATGCAGCCATGTCTCCCCACAAATGCAGCCATGTCTCCCCACAAATGCAGCCATGTCCCCCCCCTATCCAGCCATGTCCCCCCCCTATGCCCCCCATGCAGCATGTCTCCCCCCCATGCAGCCATGTCTCCCCCCCATGCAGCCATGTCTTCCCCCCATGTAGCCATGTCTCCCCCCCATGTAGCCATGTCTCCCCCCCATGTAGCCATGTCTCCCCCCCATGTAGCCATGTCTCCCCCCCATGTAGCCATGTCTCCCCCCCATGTAGCCATGTCTCCCCCCCATGTAGCCATGTCTCCCCCCCATGTAGCCATGTCTCCCCCATGTAGCCATGTCTCCCCCCCCCCCCCATGCAGCATGTCTCCCCCATGTCTCTCCCCCCCATGCAGCATGTCTCCCCCCATGTAGCCAGCCATGTCTCCCCCCATGTAGCCAGCCATGTCCCGCTTACCTGTCCTGCATCCCCGCTACCGCCGACAGTCAGTGTAATACGCGCGCCGTTCCATTACAGCTTTGAATAGCTGTAATGATTGGCGCTGCGTATAGACACTCCCCCTCGCTCGGGATTGGACAGTTCACCCGAGCAAGGGGGAGTGTCTATACGCGGCGCCAATCGTTACAGCTATTCAAAGCTGTAATGGAACGGTGCGCGTATTACACAGTCAGTCGGCGGTAGCGGGGATGCGGCGTAACGGCATCGGTACAACCCTAATCATAATATATGGTAGAACATTGGGCGTCACTTTTCATTGACTGCAGAATTCAACAAAAAGGTATTCATGTATGTAATCTGAAATAAAATAAAAAAATTCTATTGCTCTCGGCCTCCTAATTCCTCTTTTTTTGCTGCTGTGATCAGACTTTCTGTTGAGAGCGTGGCTATGTTAGTTCTCCGTGGTTCCACTGTATGTCAGAACATAGCCAAAATCTCTTGCTTGATCACAAGATGAACACTGGGGACTATGGTACCTGTAGTACATACTGCAGTGCACTTGACTGCAACAAACTTGCACTAATTGTTTCAAACAAACATAAGTGAATGAGAAAAGAAGAGGTTGGGGAGCTCAGAGGACATTACAAGGAGACAGAAACAGATAAAATTATGTTTTATTTTCCCCAGACATAGTAAGCTTTTTATTGCTCGGAGTGCAGGAGTTGCTAGTGTTACTTGTGTCTAGTATTGTTAACACTATATAATTATTACCATTGTTATAGCTTTATAACATGAAAACCTATGATAAAGGGTTCAGTGTGATCTGAGATCACACTAGTGATCCAAGTCCAAGATGAGGCTCATTCATTAAAGCGCGGTGATCTGCATTTTTTCAACACTGGATAAAAAGCAGGCAACAGCTAGGGCACATAGAAAATAGGGCACATAGAAAATAATGATTTTCTATGTGCTCCATTCACACTGCAATGCAGTCACTGCACAGAAATGCATTGCGTCGATCTGAATCGCGCATTGTACAGTTCCTTGTTGGAACCGCCACTGACATCAAACACGGTAAAATGTTGTGTTTTGACGTTTGAGTGAAGCCTAAATAAAAAAGAAAAAAACTATAAAACAGAGGCCAAAACTTCTCACAGTGTCATGTTCTATATAACCTGTGACACATGCAGGCTGTTATGACAAAGATGTCAAACTGGTTAAAAGTCATTCTATTTTCAGAAACAAATACGTTGCTGTAGGAATACCTGCCTTCCCCAAGGGGATAGATGACGTATTACAGATCGCCTTACCTGAACGGTTCGTAATGGTGACTGTCATTCCAGTCTGCAGAGATGGCCCACAATGATATTTTTTCTTATGTCTACAATGATATTTGGCGCACACGCACACACGGTCACAATGGCAGAATACTACACAAGGATATCATTAGGTTTCACTTTAAATTCAACACTGCGTTTAACGACACCCTTTTCGACCGATAGGCTTCTTTCACACAAGGCAGTTTTTGAGGTTCCACGGGTTTTGTTTTTGTTTTTTTAAATCTCCAATGCATGGTAATATAGCTAGCAGGCTACTACTCACCTGCTAGCTAGCCGCTCGTACGTCCGCCCGCCCGCTCCGTTTTTGCAAAAAAAAATACCTTATAAAAAATAGTCCTGGCCTTTTCCATCTTGCTTGTGGGCATTTTGAATCCCACAAGCAAACACTTCCTGGATTCCTAGTCACATGACGCGCTTTGCGAGTCATGTGACCCGCTTCCCACATCACGTGACACTCAAACTAGCGCGAGAATACACGCCTAGCCATTTCAGGTGGTCTCCTGTGAGTGTTGAAACGTCACTCCCAGGAGACCTTGCGCACAGCTTCCAATTACTCCTCGTCGGGGAAAAGGAGCGACACGCCCACTCCCTGCAGGGAAGACCCGGAAGTGAGTCTGAAGACAGGTAAGGGTTCAGATAGGAAAAAAAAAAAGACAACGCTAGAGGCATGCATTAAGGCTGCAGACATGATTGCTATAAAGTTTGAGGGTGAACCTCCGCTTTAAAATGTAGGTCTTCACACTTGCGCTTCTATTGCAGCGTTAAAAATTCTGCTTGCCACATTCTTGGGTCAGTTAAGGAAAAAAAAAAGAAAAAAGGATCATGTATGAACTTGGCACTGTGCAATCCGATTTTCTACAGAGAGATTCGATTTTTGAAACGCGCATTGAAACTGCAGGTTAGATCGCACTGCCGATGCGTGAACTGTAAATTAAACAGATTGAAAACGTGGCAAAAATGCATAAAAAACGTGCCCATGTTGTGTTTTGATGAGGGTTTTGAGTCACATGACCTATGAAAAACGCACCATAAAACGCGGTAAAATTAAATAAATCGCTTGTGTTTTCTGGCAGCCCTTACCTGCAACCTTTTTTTCTATTGGCAAGAGGCTGATTTATTTATTCCGGCCACCAATCTATCAGTGAATCCCTAAGTTGTACCAAAGTCGATTGATGGATCGACTTTGGTGCATTCAGCCTGTCCATAGCTGGTTCAAATCCCGCCCCGTCCCTGCTAAACTGGCCGAGATTTGACCCGTCTACGGCCAGCTTTTGTCACATGATGCAGTTTCACGTATGCATGATTATGAATACAATTTTATAAAAAACATGCAAAAGACCAATAGCTAGCTATGCTTTTCATCTCCTAATAAAATAAAAATAGCGATTATAGATTATAAAATAGATTATAGTGAGACCCTGTTAATTAGGTTTTCCAAACCTTGTTAAAGGTTTCACTGTCATTCAGCAATTATTTCCATCATTTATCATTATTCCTCTCCCAGTGTCACCCTCCTCTATAACCCGGGGCCAGCATACAAAAGAGGAAAATTCTCCATTGCCAGAATACATTGGTTAGTGGCTGAAGCCACTGATCTTGAAAAACAATTTAACAGTCCCAGAAACTACAGGAGGGGGTGGAGACAAGACCAGTTACCCAGCACAAGGAGAGAGAGCAGCAGAGACCGGTCTTTATTGCAGGAAGATCCAGCACAAAGTTCTAGATTACAGCACAAATCAGGAAGAAATACACGAAGCACATTAAAAGGGGAGTTCCAGGCTTTTTTTATGTTTATTAAAAGTCAGCAGCTACAAAACGTTTCGCTTACAGGGAGGGGCCGCTGTAGGCTATATGACGTATCGCCTAAGGCAGACCTCAAATTTTCCACTCGCCTACTCGCATTTTGCGAGTGAAAAATTAGGTCTGGCGAGGAGCTGGCTGCCTGGGAGTGGGGGCGAGCACCGCTGGCGATCCGGGTTAATCGCGAGCCGTTCTCGCAGTGTTCGCCCCGATGGCATAAAGAAAGAGGAGAGCTGTAGGATCGCTGAGCGGTAAAGCCCGTTGTTACAACTTGCATTGAAATTTCCTCTGCTCTGCCGACAGCCCCGCCTCCTCCTGACCCCGCGCCTGTGATAGACAGAATGTAAGTCCAATGCTGAGATGCGTCTATCACAGGCGCGGGGTCAGGAGGAGGCGGGGCTGTCGGCAGAGCTGAGGAAATTTCAATGCAAGTTGTAACAGCGGGCTTTACCTCTCTGCGATCCTACAGCTCTCTTCTTTCTTTATGCTCTCTGCCATCAGGGCGATCAGAATATCAGAGAAATACAATAGAAGTGCAGCCACCAATCAGCAGCCCCCCTGGTACTTGTAGTCCCCCGTGTGTATAGCTGTAGGTCTCCTCCCTGCAGAGCAGTGTCACCCTCCTCTCCCAGTGTCACCCTCCTCTCCCAGTGTCACCCTCCTCTCCCAGTGTCACCCTCCTCTCCCAGTGTCACCCTCCTCTCCCAGTGTCACCCTCCTCTCCCAGTGTCACCCTCCTCTCCCAGTGTCACCCTCCTCTCCCAGTGTCACCCTCCTCTCCCAGTGTCACCCTCCTCTCCCAGTGTCACCCTCCTCTCCCAGTGTCACCCTCCTCTTCCAGTGTCACCCTCCTCTCCCTCTAATCTCCTCCTCCAAGACGGATCAGCCGGCATGAATAGTCAGACTGTCAGATGCAGAGCAGGTTGTGTCTCTGACACTCAGGACTCAGAGAGGAGCGCCCCCCGGAGTCTGACCCAATACATGGGAAGTGGAGGGAGAGTTCTGCAGGAAAGCTGCACTTTGTTTAGTCTGGGAAGGATTTGTCTAATCTCCTTAGGCTTGGCCTCATCATTACCCACCATAAACACACACAAGGGTCCCATTCATCGGAAAATCCACTCAGGGGGTCCTCACTGACCGCAATGGTGGGAACGGCGAGTCCGCAATGGTGGGGACGGCGAGTCCACAATGGTGGGCACAGGTGAGGATGTGCTGAGGGGAACTGATAAAGTTGTTGTTAATATTTATTTTTGCAACTTAATTGTGCATAAAACATTTTACAAGAGAATTTATGAGGGCGTGATTAGCGGGAGAATTAGGGGTGGGGTAGGGGTTGGGTGGGACAACTAGTGGCTAGTAACCCTTGAGGCCTGGCTAGTGGCTCAAGACTTGAAATTTTGAGCCCTGGCCTAAGGGGTCCCTGGGCGGAAGGAGGAAGTGGGACAGGAAGTCCCACTCCTCCTGAAGCCCCCACTCCCCCCCCAAAAAAAATAACATGCCAAATGTGGCATATAAGGGGGCAAGGAGTGGATTAAGCGGAATTCCACTTTTGGGTGGAACTCCGCTTTAACAATTCAGGCAAGACTCACTTGACCCTTTGCATTCAGACAATATTTGCTTATCCTGGAGTTCGGCTTTAAATTCACATTGATCAAAAAGGCATAAGTCAGTTATTATTTCAAGTCAAAAAGTACCTTTTACACGCCATCAATAAAAAGGCTGTTCCCAGCTAATACAGGTCATATAAAAGCTAAACAAAGATAACAGTGAGACGGCACTGATATCTTCCTTTTACAAAACAATAAATCTTTTTTGCTATACATAAGTAGTAGAAGCAGCAAAGTCCATTTCAGCATGGGAAGGATTAAGGCTTATCATGTAAGCCGGCAACTTGCGAAAAATGGAAAAATGTGTTATCAGGCAGTGATTGCACATTTTATGAAGAAAAGGCCACTGAATATACCAGCTGAAGTAGTATTCGATTTTATACGAATATATGGTGGTGAAAAAAAAAAAAAAAAAAAGAAAAAGGAAAATGCCTAAGGACATGCGGACCGTATGTCCGTTTTTTCATCCATCCGTTTGCGGATGAAAAAGGGACATACATTTGTCCATATGTGATTGCGGGTGTCAGCGGATAAACATCCGCTGACACCCCGTAATCACCAGCCTCCGCAAACATCCGATTTAGCAGACGGAAGAATGTCCTATTTTTTTCTTCCGTCTGCGGATCGGATGAACACAGACACACGGTCCGTGTTCATCCGATCCCCCCATAGCGGAGAGCGGAGAAAAGACAGGGCGGTCCCTGCACAGTGTGCGGGGACCGCCCTGTCAGCTGACGGCTCAGCGGGGATATACAGAGCGATCCCCGCTGAGCTTACGAACACACGGAGGCGGATCATTATTGATGCGCCCCGTGCGAAAGGGCCCTTAATCTTAGATTGTAAACTCTAAGGAGCACGGCTTTCTGATTCCTACAGTAGTAAACTGTATTGTAAGGTCTACCCGCCTGTTGTAAAGTGCTGCGTAAACTGTCGGTGCTATATACATCCTGTATAATAAAAATTCTAAAAAAATAAATACAAATAATAATAAGGTCAAAATGTTTGGCTATCCTATCTGTAGATTAGCAGAGAGCTGGTCTATTCACAGCACATTCCTTCATTCTTCTGCCTATGTGGAGGGGGGTGTTGTCTTTTGGCCAATAAGCTATCACACAGTGTATGCTAAGACTTCACACCCAGTGCTGAACAGGAAGAGAAATTTTCTAAAACGATGTTCACTTGCCAACGAATATAGCAAGCTGAAGACAGCAGATATACACAAAAAAACTTAAAGTGGAGGTTCACCCGAAAACGTAATTTTTAACATTAGATTGAGGCTCATTTTGTCAAGGGGAATCGGGTAGTTTTTTTAAAATCGAAGCAGTACTTACCGTTTTAGAGATAGATCTTCTCCGCCGCTTCCGGTTATGGGCTGCGGGACTGGGCGTTCCTATTTGATTGACAGGCTTCCGACGGTCGCATACATCGCGTCACAATTTTCCAAAAGTAGCCGAACGTCGGTGCGCAGGTGCCGTATAGAGCCGCACCGACCTTCTTTCGGCTACTTGTGACGCGATGTATGCGACCGTCGGAAGCCTGTCAATCAAATAGGAACGCCCAGTCCCGAAAACCATACCCGGAAGCGGCGGAAAAGATCGCTCTCTAAAACGGTAAGTACTGCTTCGATTTAAAAAAAAAATACCCGATTCTCCTTGACAAAATGAGCCTCAATCTAATGTTAAAAAAAAAAAAAAATTCGGGTGAACTCCCGCTTTAAGTAGGGAGATTGCTTTCATCTCTGTGTATCATCTGAGGCTGTTCACTTCACTGGGTATAGGAGAGGGTTTACATCCACTTGAAGGTGAAAAACCATGAGACTTTACAACCCCTTTAATTGAACAAGCTTACGTTTAGGAACTGCTGGTGTACATGAAACCTGAGTTTAGGAGCTTTTGGCAGTTTTTTCCCCCAAAAGCTCCTAAACTTAACTCCTCCATAAAAGCCTGTGCGTCAATGTACACCTAGGCTTCTAGCAGCATTTAGGCGAGATTGCACCAACTTGCAGCGAGATAACCAGTCACCACTATGGAGTCACAACATGTTGGACAGATACTGGCTATTTGACTAGTTTAGCAATGGTTTGCACTTCTACAAATTTGGACAAGGAAGTGATTAATCTTTTTTGGGAAATCCAGAGGACACTTAAAATAGACTAAAATATTTTGTATGTAGACGTGATTTTCACAGCTGAATATGTTTTTTTCTTTTCCTGAAGAGAATTCTACCCCTTCTCTATATTTTGCAATTTCACAAACAAATAAATAGGTCAATGTCTTCAGGTAAACTGCTTGCCTGGGGCAACATAATGAATCATCAAAAAACTAAAATGTTATTCTATTTTTTCTACAAGGAAGTAACTAAACAAAACACCAAATATACTCATTAATACATACACACTATACGCATTTTCTCCAAGGCGCAAATGGCCCTTAGATTAGAGAACCATTTCTACATGTTTGATGTTCATTACAGAATGGAGGCAGAAACTACACAAGCTCATAAAAATATAAATACAAAGCGACCAGGGTAAATCACAGAAAAAAATAAAGGGGGGGGGGGGGGGGTGAGGTGGAACAAAGAAGAGAAATACTACAGAGGGGAAGGGAAAAGTGTGGGGGGGGACTCGGGCTCCGTATTCAGTATATCAACCCTCAGAAATGCATCCAATTTGTGATCGTCCTGGGATCATTTGCCAGATTTCTGATCCTTGGGTCCCAAACTTTGTGGAACAACTTCATATCTTGTACAATTGCTGTTAATCGTTCATCTAACATGAGCCAAGACATTTTATGTTTAAGTTGGTCAAATGGCAGTGCAGCAGATCTCAAATTTCTGGCTATAGTCATTTTCGCTGATATGAATAAAATGTAAGGAGCCGTCTTTTGAGCCTGGATGCTTCAACTACCCTGCCAACCAGGAGTGCGTGTTTTGTGGATTTAATCAGGTTAATCTGGGTAAGGGTGTAGATAAAATTGTACACCCGATCCAAAATCGTCTGACCTTAGGGCATGTCCATCATATATGATAGGTGGATCCCACCTGGCCACATCCCCTGAAGCACTCCGAGGTGGCAAGCCTGGCCGGTGAATTGGCCTTTAGTGGCAGGAACGGTCCACCATCACTGGTGTCAGTGGGAAGAGTAGTACCCCATTGCTGTGTCCATGGGAGGAATGATGCCCCATCATTGGTATCACTGGAAAGAATAGTGACCCACTTTTGGTGTCGGTGAAAGCAATGGTGCTTAATCGTTGGTGTCAGCAAGAGGAATAGTGCCTCAACGGCCAGACACAGGCAAGCAAAGGGCCACATCCAGCCCTCAACCAGTCCGGAATATATAGTGGCTACTTTGACTTGAAGAATTTTCTGTCAGCATTTCTGGAGTTTTTATTGCTACAATGTCAAGTTTTTTTTTCTTCTGAAGACTAAAAAACTCATATTACGGGTAAGCCCCCAATATGGCTCCCCTCTTTCTGCATCCATAAGTACCACATTTCTAAAAGTGTAACACCTCAAAATGTACACAAATTTTGCTTGTAGACAGTCTCCTTTCAGTTACCAATTATCCTGGAGAAAACTCGGTGTTATCATCCCATCCTGATTTAGCTGCCTGCTGGTTTTCCCAGACTCATTCCCACCCTACCGGGATGAACTTTGACAGTAAATACTGCTGGAGCATCAAAAGTATTTAGGATGTAGGAAAAGCCACTTACAGAAGAAACAATAAAAAAAACAAAAACAAAAGGATACAATTAATGACTAAAGATTTGATTGGACTTTTACAAGGAAACTGGGATTTCCTCTAAAAGCTTAAATGGAAAAAAGGATAACACATGATATATGGAGTAATGCAAGATAAGCTTTGGGACCTGTTAACACAGGTGAAAAAGTCCCACAAAACACACAGACATATCCCAGGACATCCCGTGACTCAGATTTTCAAGGAGAACTTTGCCATGTTATTTGAAGTAAAATGTCACATAAAGAAGCCTGCCCTAGACAATGCCAAAAAATAAAAACCGTGTGTTTATGTGGTCACCAGAGGTCATAAATTACTGATACAATTCGATATATTTCATATTCTGATCATACAAAATCACCCAGGGTATTTTTATTGGCTTTCAACTTCGTATCAGAATTAAAAAGAAATTCTCTGTTTTTAATGCAATTTAAATAACGATTTTTTGAAGTTCAAAACTTATTAAATTTTTGTAGCACACCCAAAAAAGTTTTGATACCAGTCATGATTTGTATACAAATTGTAGAGGAACAGTTTGTGTGGAACCATCAAAAGAAGTAGAACAGCAGAACTGGCAGGCACGTGAGGTAAAAAATGAAGCAGTTCGAACCTCGGTTTGGGCCCTCCTTGTGCTTTGCTATACAGATCATCCTAAGAAAGGCCAACAATTCTATTAGATACAGGCGTTTAAATACATCATGACCAAACACAAAACAAACCCATTATTTACACAAAAGTAGCTAGACACCCCTCCAAACAAGTTTGTTGAGGAATTTGCGTGGCCTGCACAGAGCCCTGATCTCAACCCTACTTAACACCCTTTAAAGTGGAACACCGATTGCCAACCAAGTCTTCTCATCCAACATCCATACATGATAAACAATGCTCTTTTGGCAGATAGGCTGTTATTCCCACAGACATATGCCAAAATCTCCTAGAAAGCTTTCCGAAAAGAGTAGAGCCTGTTATAGTATCTCCATATTAATGCCCATAGTTTTGGAAAGCATGTCCAACAAGTTCATTTAGGGCCAGTTCACACCAGACGCAGTTCCGTTCAGGTCAGCACAAAATGCATGCACAGTGTTTTCCATGTATTCCAATGGCTCTAGTTGGCTCTAGTTTACACCATGCAGGTGAGAACTAGAGCCAACAAGAGCCATTTGAATACGTGGAAAACACTGTGGGCCAGATTCAGAGAGAATTGGATCCGCGCAGTGCATCAGAGATACGCTACGCCGCCGTACCTTCCCTGGCGGAATTTTGAATCCTCAACGATTTCGCGCCGCAAGTTACGGCGGCGTAGTGTATTTCTGGCGGCGGAATTCAAATCGGCGATCAGGGGGCGGGTTTCATTTAAATGAAGCGCGTCCCCGCACCGAATGAACTGCGCATGCGTCGTCCAGAAATTTCCCGCCGTGCTTTGCGCGAAATGACGTCGCAACAACGTAATTTTTTGAACTTAGACGTGAGTTACGTCCATCCCTATTCACGGACGACTTGCGCAAAAAAAGAAATTTCAAATTTCGACGCGGGAACGACTGCAATACTTAACATGGCAAGTCTATCTATACGCCGCAAAATACCAGCTTTAACTATACACCGGAAAAAGCCGACTACAGACGACATTAGAAAATGCGACGGCCGCGCGTACGTTCGTGGATCGTCGTAAATCGCTAATTTGCATACCTGACGCGGAAAACGACGCAAACTCCACCCAGCGGGCGCCAAAGTATTGCATCTAAGATCCGAAGCCGTACGCCTGTCGGATCTTACCCAAATGCCGTTGTATCTTGGTTTGAGGATTCAAACTAAAGATACGACGCGGGAAATTTGAAAGTACGCCGGCGTATCAGTAGATACGCCGGCGTACTTGCTCTGTGGATCTGGCCCTGTGCATGCATTTTTAGTGCGGGAAAAAATGCACAAGAAACTGTACAGAACTGCATGTGGTGTGAACTGGCCCTTAGGGGCGATGGGTGCCCACAAATGTTTGTCTATATAGCATATATAGAACATCTGGGTTTTGTGTATGGTACAATTTAAAGTTGGTTGAAAAGTAAAAACTAAAAAAAAAAAGTAAAAAAAAACCAACATGCATACATATTATACTTACCTACTGTAAAGGTTTATACATAGCATCCCATAACCTCCTTTTCTGGGGTCCCCTGCCAGGGCTCTTGGCATCTCCTTTTCTTTGTGTTCCACCACAGGAATGGGGGGGGGGCTCACTGTCTGTGTAGATGCTGGCAGCATGGCTCAGAATTGAACGTGCAGGTGTGCCACCATAGGAAGTGGCTTCCTATAGTGGCCCACGGAAAAGAGGAATCAGAAACGCCAACGGGTAGACCCAAAAAGGAGGATCAGGGCTGCTCTGTGCAAAACCATTGCACAGAGCAGGTAAGGATTAACCGATTAGAAAAAAAATTGCCTTTACAATCACTTTAAGGTCAAATAAGTATGGCCTTTATAACCGCTTTAATGAACTGAATCACTGAACTAGAACTTCCTAACGTTCAATCGGTCATGATGCACCCCTAGAGCACCAGCTTTATAAAAAGGTCAGGCAACACCTGTACTATTAAAAGCTAGGACATATACAACTCACCAACATGGCTTTGCTGTACTACTTTCAACGCACAGGCTCTTCAACACATTTTTTTTTTTTTAATAGGGAAATATTACGAAAAAAAAAAAAAAAAAAAAAGAAGGCCATGAAAGCAAAAAATATTTATGGCTCATTTTTGTTGTGTTGTTCTAAAAGTGTTTAACCCGACCTCTACTCGTCCAGGGCGTCATACACCCTGGATGAGCTGGACACATTCCTGCTCTCCCTGGACTTTCCCTCCCTGACCTCGACGGCCAGTCGGACGCTCGAAGCCCCCATTACGCTGCAGGAGGTCCAGGGAGCTATCAAGTCTCTACAGGCAGGTAAAACCCCTGGTCCCGATGGACTCCCCACGGAGTTCTACAAGTCTAACCTGGAGGTGACGGGCCCCTACTTCTACTCCGCGCTCACCGCAGCACTGGAGCGACTCAGCCTTCCGGCCTCCATGATGGAGGCGGTGATCGTTGTCATACCTAAACCCGGGAAGGACCCGGAACTGTGTTCATCCTATCGGCCCATATCTCTGCTCAATGTGGATGCCAAAATCCTGACCAAGATCCTGGCCGATCGGCTGAACACAGTGATCCTCACGCTGGTGCATGGCGACCAGACGGGATTCATGCCAGGGAAGGGCACGGATATAAATATCCGCAGGCTCCACACCAATATTGCAATTTTCCGCGAGCAGAATACTACCGGGGCTGTGGCCTCACTCGACGCAGAGAAGGCCTTTGACTCAGTTGAGTGGGCCTTCCTGTGGCGAGTGTTGACTAAGTTTGGGTTCGGTCCTAAATTTATTGCCTGGATCAAATTGCTGTATGGGTCGCCCACGGCCAGGGTGCGCACGGGGGGCAATATCTCGGCCCCATTCCGTTTATGCAGGGGGACGAGGCAGGGCTGCCCACTGTCTCCGGGGCTCTTTGCCTTGGCCATCGAGCCCATGGCTATTATGCTTCGCTCGACGCACGAGGTGAGGGGCCTGGAGGTGGGACCACTGACCGAAAGGGTGTCGCTGTACGCGGATGACACCCTTTTGTACCTTGGTGATGACTCTCAGTCCCTAGTGGCAGCTCTCAAAATTGTGGATAGGTTCGGCGGGTTCTCCGGGATTCGTGTTAATTGGGGCAAATCCAGTCTATTCCGCCTGTCCGACCTTGCCCCCCCCACAGCGGACCTGACGCCGCTGAGTAAGGTCTCCAAATTCCGCTATCTTGGAGTGGACATTGACAACAATTTAGGTCAATACTTACATGACAACCTATACCCGGTCCTACAGAATCTAATTGCAAAATGCCAGGCCTGGAAGACACTACCCCTTACTCCGGTGGGGCGGGTGAACCTGCTAAAAATGGTATTCCTCCCCAAGCTGCTCTACATATTCCGTAACACCCCGGTCCCTATCCCCGCTTCTTTCTTTACTAAACTTGATAGCGTAGTCTCCTCATTCATCTGGGGTGGGGGAGCTCCCAGAATAGCGCAGCGCAAGCTTCAACTACCTCTGTCCTCAGGGGGTCTGGCCCTGCCCTCCTTCAAAAAATACTACTGGGCGGCAGTGCTAGTAACAGTCCGGTGGTGGTTCCAGCAGACTAGGTCCAACCCAGCAGTAAATCTGGAGGCCGCAGTCATGGGCTCCTACTCAACCCTCACCAACCTGGTATATAGAGGACCCAGAGCCGCCCCACAGGTTACTCTCCCGATGCGCACAACGATCCAGGTCTGGGATAGGGTCACTGCAGCGGTCGCGGGCCCTGACTCCATCTCGCCTCACGCCCCGCTGTGGGGCAACCCAAGACTCTCACATTTCAGGTCCATCCCGGACCCTAGTGTCTGGGCCAGATATGGAATAGTGAAACTACAACATATTATGCCGGCCGGGGTGCTGCTCTCCTTCCCGGAGCTACGCGCAGCGTTTGAGCTCCCCTCATGGATGCTGTTCAGGTATTTGCAATTGAAACATGCGGCGCAGGCACAGTTCTCGAGGACAACTACGGTTGAGCCACATGGGATAGAGAGGTTCCTTATATCCCGTGGAATTGATAGAATAGTGTCCTCCATCTACCTCCGACTTACATGCGACGACTCAAAGGGGGATTCCCCCCTTCACAGAGTCTGGAAGGCGGACATTCCCGACCTCTCGGAAGAGGATTGGGAGTCTGCGCTGGTCCAATATATACCAACAACCATATCTGCCAGAGACAGATTCATCCAATTGAAATTCCTACACAGGGCCTATTACACCCCCCAGCGCCTTGCCAAGATATTCAGTACCCAGTCAGACCGATGCCCCAAATGTCAGAGAGAGACAGGAACGTTCTACCACGTTGTGTGGGACTGCCCGGTCGTGCAGGGATACTGGGAGGGGGTGGTGGAAAAAATTAATGCTGCTACTGGCCTCCGAGTGCCACTGGACTCCAAGATTCTCCTTCTTGGTATCACAGAGGGCGTGACACAGTCTACTCACGCCGGCTTGCTAATATTCTTTCTCTGCTTCTACGCTAGGAAAACACTGCTACGACAGTGGAAGCTGGCGAGCCCCCCAACGGTGGCTCAATGGCTTGCACTGGTGGACTCCGTTCTGCCTCTATACAAACTGACCTACATGGGCCGCAAGTGCCCCCAAAAATTTGACAAAGTGTGGGGGACATGGGTGGCAGCTAGGGCACTGCCTGTTTGAGAATGCTCCTGTTTGCTCCGGGAATTCATAGTGCTTCTCCTTTCATCGTATGGAGGAGGCGCACTGCCCCCCCCCCTCCTCAGGGGGATTGGGACATGACTCACCGTCCTGCAGCCTGACTGGCTGACCCTCACTCTACCCAGTGATTCAACTTAGACCCATTCAGATCTATCTCTGGTGTGTTGCCCTGTACCTGTTATGCTGAATGTATGCATGTGCCAATCCGTACAATGTCAAACCATGCTGTACCACAGTTTGCTGATTTATCTTTTGTTTTGTTTCTTTATTTTATTAATAAAACTTTTCTGTTAAAAAAAAAAAAGTGTTTAACCCAAAAGGTTAAATGCACAATTGTCCTTGTATTACATTGGCGCTGTAAAATTTGGCAAAAATGGTGCAAGGTGCACTCGCCTTGTCTACTTTTGATGTAAAACATAACATTAATTGCACTTTAACACCTGGCATTAAAAAAAAAAGGAAACAAAGAAAAATGAAAGAAAAATGGTTGTGGGATTTTGCAGCACTTCAGGAAATGGTGTTGTTGTGTAAGATGTTTTGTGGTCTGGCACAGTCTGTACCGATAACACAATCACACCTCAGAGCCGCTTCTTCAAATAACTCAGACAGAAAAAGGGAAATATTAACTAGACAACATAAACATAAAACTATTTTGATTGCATAAGAACATAGTCTTGAAGTGGAAGTTCATTTTGATCGTGTAACAGCTGAGGCATTGGGATTTCGCAGAGGATGTACCGGCAATGACGGACAGAGTAAATCAAGCTGGGACCCCCATTGTCTGCACTGAAGGCTGTATACAGCTGGCACACAGCATTCCTACATGAACGATGCTGAAAACGGCCCCCCCAGCCTTTTTATTGAGAGTCCCTAGGTCAAATCGGATTCGGGAGTTTGTATGTTCTCCCCCAGGTATTCAAGAGGTGTTCCGGTTTTACTTGCATAATTTAATTAAAAAATACTGATGAATTTGCCACATCAACAAATTGTTCAAATAAATTTAAGGCCCCTTTCAGATGGAGCGGATCTGTCCAAGTAGAATCCACCTTGCTTAGCGGGGGATCTCCCCACTAAGCAGGCGGATGAAAGGCAGGGCTGTGGAGTCGGTAGATAAATGTTCCGACTCCTCAGTTTTATGTACTTCCGACTCCAACTCCTCTGTATTAATATGCGAATGTATTTTATACATTCCTTGAGGGAAAGAAACGCAACCTACCACAGGACTACTGGCTGGGAAGCCAACAGTCTACTGTATTGCACAGTTTAAGCAAAAGACAAACACAATGAAAACAATCAAGTGGCTGGATAGTAGCAGCAGGCATAAACATCAGGAACAGGATCTTTACCAGTTCAAAAATACAAACCACATTATTTGGTTGTTTTAGAACAAAAACAAAGCTTATCTATAATGAACCAAAAACAAAATCTGCAAAACCTAGAAATGGTTTATATTAATCTTGAAATGTAGTTCTAGGCTTAGCAAATGCAAATCAATTCAATGTAGAGTTCTAAGGAAGAGAATTGGCTCTGCCAGATCCTCTTTCATAGAGGCTCTTAAGTCAGACTTTATTATTTTTAGGGCTGAAAATAATCTTTCGACACCGACTTGGGTGGGTGGCATTGCAGTAACTATTCTGGCCACATCACTAAGGATCTCTGGATAAACAAGGATGGCTTCTTCAACAGTAAGTTTTGATGAGCGATCATACTTTTCAACTTCTTTTAGTGCTTTATAAAACTCCTGTTGGAATTTTTTTATTTGGACACTTACTGGTTCTCTAACATGCGTTCCCTGTAAAAGCAGAACACAACACTATGGAAAGTATAAGTATTGCCGCTCCTAATTGTGCGTTGCCTGCCATATAGTGAAGCACATGAAAAGCATGCTTCTTCACGGTCACTTAACGTGTTCGTTTTGCGGTTACGTGAGGCACTGCATGCATTGGTCTTTATTCTTACAGTAGAGAAGTCATTAATTATAACTTTTTGTGAATTGGGACATTTAAACTTGCTTTTTTTTTTAAATTCCAATCTAAATTTAGTAGGAGTCGGAGTCGGTGCATTGTTTGCCGACTCCAGGTACCCAAAATTTCCCCCGACTCCTCGACTCCGACTCCACAGCCCTGATGAAAGGTCCATGTCCGCTCCACTATGCAGAGAGGAACCCAGATACAGCCTGCTCTCCTCTATGGGGCAGTCATTGTAAATGGACTGCATATACATTTCCATCCGATTCGCTGGACAAATGTCAAACACATCGCCATACGTCTATTTTTCGTGGATTTTATTGGATCTAATGCCAGGCGAGTGTCCGCTCACAGCCCCATAGAGAACAATGGGTGGTCCGAGCACGAAGAAGTGACAGGTAGACCCGATCGGTCCCCTGGTGTGGAAGGGGCCTAAATAATATAACTGGATACTAACATTTATAGGTAAAGTTGATCCAGGGAATATCAGAAATGATTTTTTTTCCCCTGCTGGAGCAAATTAGCGCTGTACCGCCTGAAAACTCCTCAGTGTGAAAGGGGTCTAAATGTAATACTAAAGTTACGGGAAGTGTCTTGTCACCATCCAATAATAAAAGTGGCATATGATTACACTTAAATAATTTGCACTGACATTTCACACAGGTGCCTGTAAAATATAGGTGTTGCAATTTCCTCTTACACATATAGCTGATGAGGCAAGAAACAATGTGTAAAACTAAATATAAAAAGATACACTGGGACTCATGTATATAAACTGTCTCAAGATGATAACCCAGGAACTGGGCAAAAAAAAAAAAAGAAAAAAGGGGGAGCGTACAGTATACAAGACAAACATTAGCACTGTCCCAATACATGGTTCTGCAGATCTGCAACTCTCTAGTTTGAATTTTTACTTCTTCAAAGAGGGCCCAGGACAACACGAATACAGAAGCTGCCATTGCTGACTTTTTCTTTTGTAGGGCTTATTAAAGTGTTACTAAACCCACAACAGTAAAATCAGTCTAAGGGGTTAATCCTTCGCTCCACCCCTTCCACTGTCCCCAGCCAATTCCTGATAACAAAGTCTATGGAGTCAGGCTGCACATGCTCAGTTTGGTGTGTACTGCTAAAGAGGTTTTTGTTTTTTTTCTTGGAAGAGTGCATGTGATCAGCACAGGGGCAATCAGCACTGTCCAGATAGAAGGTCAGGAGAATCGCAGCCTCCTAGGACAGTCAGAAAACTCCTCCTAGAAGCTTTAACCTGTTCTTGGCTAGACACTGATAGAAGTCACAAGACTGCTCTAACTGCTGATGAGAAAAGGTATTTAGCAGTTTATATTTACGAATACAATTGCATTTCCATGTTATGTGTACTGTGTATTGCAGGAGACCAGATATAGTGAATGCACGGTCTTGGGTTTAGTAACACTTTAACCTAAACCTTGGTCTCTGAAGAGCGATCTGCAGGTGCAGGGAACTTGCTGATCAGCTCAATTTAATTGAATGGGTTGCGTTTGGCTGGCACTACACTTGATGAAAGTGACAGGTGGTATAATTTCTGCCATGAAAAAAAACTCAGCCTTGTCATGTGAAAACCCCTGACCGCTGCTTCTGCAGAGGGGGTACCGATTGGGAGGGGGGGGGGGGGATTTCTTCACCATGAGTTTAAAGCAAACGTAAACGCACGTATACAGGTTTTCATCAGATTACATCCTTCACTCCATTGATGGGTCCCGATATGCACTTTCCTGCCCCACAAGGGTAATGCACAGGGTAAAACGTGCAGTCAAGGGGTTCTAAAAGCTAATTTTTTTGTTTTGTTTTTAAATAACAAACATGTCATACTTATCTCTCCTGTGCCAGGGATTTGCACAGAGTGGCCCTGATCCTCCTCTTCTGGGGTCCCTCTGCATCGCTCCTGGCTCCTCTTCTCAAGTGCCCACACGGAGAGCCGCATTCCATGGGGGCACTCGTACAGGCGCGCACCCGTGTCCTTCTGCGTCCATTGACACAGACAGCAGAACTTAGCCCTGCACCGTGCCTTCCATGTCAGTGGCTTTGATTGACAGTAGCAGGAGCCAATGGGTTCTGCAGTTATCAATCTATCCAAAGAGGATCCGAGACAGCAGCTAGAGCTGGAATGATCGGGTTCAGGTAAATAAAAGCGGGTTTCTGGGGGGCTGCGGCACTACAGAAGGTTTTGCACCTTAATGCATAAAATACAGTAAGGTAAATAACCTCAAGGATTTACAACCCCTTTCAGGATAAGTGCAAAATGCTATTTTTTTGTAATGGTATAGCGTTAATCAGCCCAATTCTTAGGGGTGTATTTAAAAAAAAAAAAAAAAAGCATAGCTGATTGATGCAAAGAACTTACTCGTAGTTTTAACTACTTGGGACCCGCGCTATAGTCAATTGACGGCTACAGCGCGGATCCCAAAATCCAAGTGGACGTCAATTGACATCCGCCCCTTTGGGCGGTCCCCGCGCGCGCTCCAGAGCGCGCAGCGGGGAAAATCTGTGTTGGCCGTGTCCCTTGGACACAGCCAATTACAGATCGCCGCGAACGGCCAATCAGAGTGGCCGTTTGCGATGCGATCTGTGCGGCCAATGAGAGATGATCTCATATGTAAACATAGGAGATCATCTCTCATTGCCGTTTTACACAGAGACAGCGGTGCTGTCTCTGGAGAGGAGACCGATCTGTGTCTCTTGTACATAGAGACACAGATCGGTCACCTCCCCCAGTCACCCCCCTTCGCCCACCTACAGTTAGAACACTTCAAGGCTACACATTAACCCCTTCCTCGCCCCCTAGCGTTAACCCCTTCAATGCCAGTCACATTTATACAGTAATTAGTGCATATTTATAGCACTGATCGCAGTATAAATGTGAATGGCGCCAAAAATGTGTCCGATGTGTCCGCCATAACGTCGCAGTCCCAATAAAAATCGCAGATCGCCGCCATTTCTAGTAAAAAAAATAATAATAAAAAATAATAATTCTGTCCCCTATTTTGTAAGCGCTATAACTTTTGCGCAAACCAGTCGCTTATTGCGATTTTTTTTTTTACCAAAAATATGTAGAAGAATACGCATTGGCCTAAATTGAAGAAAAACAATTTGTTTTTGTTTTTTTAAATTGGGATATTTATTATAGCAAGAAGTAAAAAATATTGTATTTTTTTCAAAATTGTCGCACTTTTTTGTTTATAGCGCAAAAAATAAAAACCGCACAGGCGATCAAATACCACCAAAACAAAGCTCTACTTGTGGGGAAAAAAGGACGTCAAATTTGTTTGGGAGCCACGTTGCACGACCGCGCAATTGTTAGTTAAAGCGACGCAGTGCCGAAAGCTGAAATTTCACCTGGGCAGGAGGGGGTATATGTGCCCAGTAAGCAAGTGGTTAATGGACAATCTAAGGTTATATTCTCTGCTCATTAAAGTGGTTCTAAAGTGAAGGATTTTTGTTTACCGTAATGCAATACCATTGGCTCCTGCTGCTGTCAGTAAAATACAGCGAAGAAGAAGAGCTGAACCCGGTTGTGTGAGTCTGTGGATGCACACAGCCCAGCTCAGGAGCGGCTGGTTAGGATGGGGGACACAGAAGGAGAATTCAAGATCAGTGGGGGACCCTAGAGTAGGAGATTCAGGTCCATTCATTGCAATACACTTGCACAGAACAGGCAAGTATAACATATTTTCTTATTATTTTAGGTTAAAAAAAAAAAAAAACTAATATCGTTCAAAGATGGTATGAATGGAAAAAATACAATATTATGGCCAATAGATGGAGCTATTATAAGAAATAAGTATGCTCTTTACCGCCATCTAGCTGCCATAATGCAATATCTTCTACATTCAGATAATTGATCTGCTGAGAACATTGCCTGAAAATATTTGCTTTTGTCGTATTCAAAAAGAAGACATTTTACCTGCAGAGTTTATGGATGATTGGTTATGCCAATTTTTTTATATATGCATACCTTATAGTTGTAGCTCAACTTCACGATTTTTGGAGTTGAGTTTTAACACTTTTACTAATAATAATAAAAAAAAAAATAATAATAACATACACACATATATATATATATATATATATATATATATATATATATATATATATATATATATATATATATATATATATATATATATATATATATATATATATATATATATATATATATATATATATATATATATATATATATATAGATGAAACCTGAATAGCTGTAAACTAAACAAGAGCCTCTTACCTTCTGGGTTGTGATCGGCATTCTTCCTCCCCACTGTCTGCTTCCTGTAAAATGGATAAAAACACATGATTAGTATTTTCCAATATGACAACATTTTCTCATAAACTGCCAATTATACCGTTAATGGAATGGTGATAATACTGCGGCAGGAGAGGCGTCCTTCCTGACAACACGCATAAATGAGCGAGTTCAAATAAAAAAAAGCCAACAGACAAAAAAACTCAAAGGATTAATAGCTTTCATGAATTAGAAAGTCAGTGATTTTCATTACCAATGGACCTAGTCCACGTATGACAAATAAATATCAAAGTACAAAATGAAATCCACCAGGGAGGAACGGTGCGCTGCTGCTGAGGTTTGGTACTTCAAGAACAAAGTGCAAAGTGGCTTTTAAAAAGAAATGCTCTCCTCCATTGTGCCGTAAACAAAAGCCAACTATACAATTCACTGAACATTTTCCCTTTCTTACAACAAAACAATAAAATTACAAAAGTGCATTTTATTTCCTGGGCCTGTAGCTTTAGAAAATATAACCAATGCTTTATAAATCATATCTACTGGGCTTGTCTGTGCTGCTCCTTAAAAAAAGGACCTTAACCTTAAATAAACTTTCCCGACACCACTTCCCTCTCTCACATTTTGTTTTTAATCTCCATAGATTTTATGTGCAGCACTTCCATCTTTTCCACCTGGGTGAAAAATACATTCACCCTACAAATTCTGCACATGCTGGGCCTGAGGCACGTCTGCACATGTGCAAGAGTAGGTATGTGCAAGTGTGCAGCAGTGCTCTGCCAGAACACGGAGGCTGGACACGGCAGACACATCTGTACATGTGCCCAAGTAACAAAGTTGGCGGTGCTATGGGATGGGGCCAAAGCTAAAAAGGCACTAAAGGTCCTCTTTAATAGTGCTTTGAATAGTTACCACCAGGGCCCCTTACACGGCTTTAGGCAAGGCCCCCCTGAAGCAGAGAGCCAGGGGAGGGGCCGCAAGATAAGCTGGGGGGGAGGGTTGTGGTAACGAAAGTGTCATCTCTTCTCTGTTGCCAGAGATGATATGCGGGACAGGGGTGGGGTGGGGTTGGTGCCGACGAACAAAACAAAGTCAAGTCTTCTCTTCTGCCGCAAGTTGGTATATTCAGACAAAAAAAAAAAAAAATGGAGGGATGTCCGGGCCACTGGGGACCATCAGGCCCCTTACAGGTGTAATGCCTGTACCCCCCTGATGGCGGCCCTAGTTACCACCATTCAGATTGGAGAAATAAATCGGAAAACCTCAAGGAGATCGGCAGACATATAAAAGATAAGCAAGCTATTCCAATGTCAGAACCAGCAAAGTGTTCTGCTAACCCAGCAATCTGTTTCAGAGGACATGGGCAAATGGCATTTTACACATTCATTGGACCTCAATGCGTTGCACAGCAAGGTCTCATTCCATCATATATCCCAAAATTAACAGAATAATTTCTTATTTAGGAGCACAGACAGGGCCATGCAATTCATTACCTTTGACCCCTCTGGCCAGGGTGCCTTGGCAAAATGCCCAAAAACTGTCAGCAGGTGGATCAAACCTGCCTTTTAGTTACACAAAGCCATAGGTTTTCATTATGCACTATTTCAGCCTTCCAGCTGCCAGCATCCTAACAACCAACCTCGTCATCGGTTGATAAGGAAGACGTCAGATGCCTGCACAGCATCCTTGTTTGCCACCCCTCCCCCTCAGAGCCTATCCCTCAGCACTGGGGTCACATTATCTGAGTGAGGGAGTGCAACTATGGGAAAAGAGAAACATTGGAATACTAGTCAGCACCAGTGTGCAAAGGTGTGTATGCTTTGAAAGAGTAAATCACCTCTAATGTTGGGTGTCCTACATGTGTGGATGTTACTACATTATGTAAAACTTACGTTTATGAAGGTGCGATCTCTGTCAGAATTCTCCCTCCAATTCTCCTGCCCAGAGGTGAGCAATCGGGGAGAGAAGAGAGTATCCCCAGACAACTGAGGAGGAACATTGACTTCCTGCTTTCTCAATGAGACCCCCAAAGACAGTAAAAAAAAGCCCCCTGCCTTTTACAAGCCCCCCAAAACCTAATATATATATATATATATAAAAAATAAAATCTAGATATAGTTGAGAGACTTTGATTTTATTATTTTAATATTATGAGGAGTAGTGTGAGGTACTGAGGTGAGCAGTCTCCTCTGAGAATGCCCAGGTACTCAGCGGTGGCAATTCACCACTGCTTAACCACTTAAGACCTGGACCAATAATACAGGTAAAGACCTGGCCCCTTTTTGCAATTCGGCACTGCATCGCTTTAACTGACAATTGCGCGGTCGTGCGACGTGGCTCCCAAACAAAATTGGCGTTTTTTTCCCCCACAAATAGAGCTTTCTTTTGGTGGTATTTGATCACCTCTGCGGTTTTTATTTTTTGCACTATAAACAAAAATAGAGCGACAATTTAAAAAAATATTTTTTAATTTTTGCTATAATAAATATCCCCCAAAAAAATCTAAAACGTTTTTTTTTTTCCCCCTCAGTTTAAGCCGATATGTATTCTTCTACATATTTTTGGAAAAAAAAAAAAAAAAAATATATAGATCGCAACAAGCGTTTATAGATTGGTTTGTGCAAAATGTATAGCGTTTACAAAATAGGGGATAGTTTTATTGGCATTTTTAATAAAAAAATTTTTACTACCAATGGTGGTGGTCAGCGTTTTTTTTCGTGACTGCGACATTATGGCGGGCACATCGGACACTTTTGACACATTTTTGGGACCATTGTAATTTTCATAGCGAAAAGTGCTATAAAAATGCACGGATTATTGTGAAAATTACAATGGCAGTGAAGGGGTTAACCAATAAGGGGTGCCCTAAGGGAGAGATTCTTACTGTAGGGGGCGTGGCTGGACGTGTGACATCACTGATAGTCCTTCCCTATAACAGGGAACAGACGATCAGTGACATTGCCACAGAGAAGAACGGGGAAGGTGTGTTTACACTCACCTCTCGCCGTTCTTCAGCTCCTGTGACCCGACCGCGAGACACCGGCGGCGATCGGGTCCGCGGGGCCTGCAGGACAGGACCGGGTCGCGAGCGCGCTCGCAACACACGGCTGGGCATTTTAAAGGGGACGTACCTCTACGCCCATGAGCCCAGCCGTGCCATTCTGAACACGTATGTAATAGTCGTGCGGCGGTCCTTAAGCAGTTAACAAACAGACGCCTCTGTGTTTCACCAATTGTCTCACTAGATTACATAACCAGGAGACGTTCTTCACAGTTCGAAGTGTTTGTAGATCACTTCACTCCTCAAAAGGAGAAGCGATCTATACCGATTTATAAACATGCACTCAGGAGAGCGATCTCCTCTGACTATGCCGGAGAACTCAGCAGCGGTAATTCACTGCTGCTTGATAGACACCTAAATCCCCATCTAATGTTGAGTGTTCGACATGTGTGGATGTTGCTATATTATGTAAAACTAAAGCCTTGTACACACGATTGGCTTTTCTGCGGACAAAGCCTCAGACTTCTGTCCGAAGGGCGTTGGCCATGAACTTGTCTTGCACACAATTGTCAGCCAACAAAACACAACCGTAGTTACTTACTACGTGATTTTTCAGCTCTTTAGCACCACCCTTTGGGCACCTTCTGCTAATGTCGTGTTTGGTGAGCATTGATTCCGAGCATGCGTGTTTGTACTTTGGACTTTTGTGAACACGTTCGGAAAATTCGACAACAGACCGTTGTCCACAGAAAATTTTAAAGCCGGCCATTCAACATTTGTCCGTGGAAAATCCGACAACAATTGTCCGATGGCGCAAACGGTCTGATTTTCCGCCAACAGCCTGTCATCACAAAATTCCTGTCGGAAAATCCGATCGTGTGTACGAGGCTTTAGTTTATTTTTTGACAATGAAGAATGGGGTGCCTCATGATTTTGCAGAATTTTTAAAAAAGTGTGCCTTGACCGAAGAATGGTTGAGAAACACTGCTCTAATGTCATAGATAAATCTATTTCAAACTGCATACAGCGGTTTCAGGTTATTTGGCCATCATCAGTGCAGTGTATGGAATCCAAGGCTTTTATGGAAAAGGGACCACCAAAGACAGTATAACCCAGGGCTCGACAAACCCCAGGCACCAGGTCGCAATTGCGAAGACAATAAGCAATCTGGCGCCATGGGGCGGCACAACTGGGGTACCCCATCTCCGTGCACCGCCCCCACCCCCCCTCGTGATCACGTCAGGCCACGCTGGCCAGTATTTGAGGCCGTGGCTTTGCGGCCTTCTACAGTCCTATGGTTCCTTCTGGAATCTGGCACCCTCTTGTGGTGGCTGTTGGTTTGACAAGACAACCAGCAATCATAATGGAGCTTCCATGCCTGTTTCCATCTCCTTCCCTTTACTTAGAAGTTAGAATAAAAAATATATAATGTTTGGGGCTTCCAACACCCTAGAGAGTAAAATGGTGGTCTTTGCAATACTTTGTCACACCGTATTTGTGCAGCGGTCTTACAAGCGCACTTTTTTGGGGAAAAAATACACTTTCTTTAATTAAAAAATAAAAAACAGTAAAGTTAGCCAAATGTATTTTATAGTGTGAAAGATAACGTTACGCCGAGTAAATTGATACCCAACATGTCACAATCTCCATAGGCGACATTTAAAAAATTCTACAGGCTGCATGTTATGAGTTACAGAGGAAGTCTAGAATTATTGCTCTCGCTCTACCAAACGTGGTGATACTTCACGTGTGGTTAGAACACCACTTTCATATGCGGACACTACTCACGTATGCTTTCGTTCTGCACGTGAGCTCGGCGGGATGGGGCGCGTTCCTGGCTCCTAACTTTTTTAACTTGCTCCTAGATTTCAAGCAAATTTGTCAAGCCCCGGTATAACCATACCACTACTGAAAAGGAAGACCAACAAGGTGTGCACAATACGTCTTACCATGTCAGACCCACACCTCTCCGGCCAATAAGCACCTTTTGTGTGTTTGAGATCTCTGTGACTCACTCATGTACTCCGCTCCATCAATAGCCAGGTACTGAGAAGCAAGAAAAGAAATGATATGCAGCCAGATTCTACATTTCCTCTGCCAGACATAGTGATAAATCCCCTTTGTGGTGTGACGGAAACGATCAGGCTGCAATTTACAGTCAGAGGATAATGAGAAAACAAAACCCAAAGTAAACGCCATAAACAGGAAGTTAGGGTGCGGGATCTATATCAAGTAAGTAATTGGATCTAAATAGGACAATTACACCGACATGCTATTTCATCATCTTCCAGCAATGTAAGAGTGCAGCCTGAAATAAATAATCATATCAAAGCATTAGGAAATCACCGAAAAGATAAAGTCACAGCAATTATTAGCAGCATTTCCATGGAGAGAAACCACACCTTCCACATAAACAATAGCAACTATCATTGAAGGTTGATAGAGGTCCTTCCAAAGATCGGTACAGAATGGCATAACTATAGATCAAGCCTGTAAAATGGGCAGTCACATAAGAGAATTTGTGTTTGTAAAGCCAAAATTTCTCTTCAAGGGCTCATTTACACTTGCTTCGGCTTCAACAAGGCTTCAGACAGGCTTTGTAAAGCTTTTTAAAGTCTAGTCAAAGCTCCTGTCACCAAATAAAATCATTAGCTTACAGTCTTGTTTACACCTGCTTTGGCTTTGCTTCAAAAACTATACCCCATGTAGCTTCAGTGCTGCTTCAAAGCATCTTCAAAGCCTCCATAGAAGTCTATGGCAAAGCTCACTTTAATGTCCACCGAAGCCCCATCGACGCACCAAGTATAGTAGGTGTAAACCGGACTGCAAGCTAACCATTTTATTTAGTGACAGGAGCTTTGACTGACGTTCAGAGAGCTTTCAAGAGGAAGTAAACCCTCTCTTTAACCACTTGCCGACCGCCCACCGCAGTTTTACTGCGGCAGGTTGGCTCGGCTGCGCAAAATCACATAATACAACACGATGTTGCTCTGCGGCCACTAGGGGTGCGCTCGCCCCTGGTGCTGACGCGAGTGCCCGGCGGTAGCAATCACCACCGCGCGATCGCTCGTGACAGAGCGAGAACCGGGAGCTGTGTGTGTAAACACACAGCTCCCAGTTCTTTTAGGGGGAAAAATTACTGATCGTATGTTCATACAATGTATGAACAGCGATCTGTCATTTCCCCTAGTCAGTCCCACCCCCCCTTCAGTTAGAACACACTTTAGGGAACATAATTAACCCCTTGATCACCCCCTACTGTTAACCCCTTCCCTGCCAGTGTCATTTTTACAGTAATCAATGCATTTTTATAGCACTGATCGCTATAAAAATGCCAATGGTCCCAAAAATGTGTTAAAGTGTCCGCCAAAATTTCACAGTACCGATAAAATTTGCAGATCGCTGCCATTACTAGTAAAAATTGTTTTTATAAAAATGCCATAAAATTACTCCCCATTTTGTAGACGCTATAATCTTTGCGCAAACCAACCAATAAACGCTTATTGCGATTTTTTACGAAAAATATATAGAAGAATACATATTGGCCTAAACTGAGGGAAAAAAATGTATATATATATTTATTATATATATATATATATATATATATATATATATATATATATATATATATATATATATATATATATATATATATATATATATATTTTTGGGGGGGGGATATTTATTATAGCAAAAAGTAAAAAAAAAAAAAAAAAAAAAGAGAATATTTTTTAAACGGTCGCTATATCTTTGTTTATAGCGCAAAATATAAAAACCGCAGAGGTGATCAAATACCACCAAAAGAAAGCTCTATTTGTGGGAAGAAAATGACGTAAATTTTGTTTAAGAGCCATGTCGCACGACCGCGCAAGTCGTGCGCAGGTCAGTTAAAACGACGCAGTGCCGAATTGCAAGTGGCCTGGTCAAGTGGTTAAGAAAAAAAAAACCTGCAAGACAAAAGGCATAATGAGCCAGTATGCATAGCATACTTGTGCAGGAATCACACCTGTTCCTGCACACGCAACCAAAACACATTGATTTTTTACAGAAATGCGGAACTTTGTACACAAGGATGTGTATGTACGGATATTTTGTTGTGCCCATTAGTGAAATATAGCACTTTCGTTATTTTTCTATTGTCAGGGCTCTCATATGCTCCTTACCTATTCAGACTCTTGGGTGCCCATGAAATCTAAAGTGGAATATTTTGCACTCAGTCTGTTTAACCTAAAGCATTTATGCTCTTCACTGCTCTAAAGTGGCATGATATGGACAGCAGTGTCACCCTACATTACGCCGCAGTCCTCGCGCTGTTTAATGGTCGCCTGCATGGAGCACCCACCCAGTAGAGCAGCTGTGTTTTAAGATAAGAAGTGTGGCGTGTTCAGCCCTGGTATGTATACTGTGTTGTAAGCAAAGTTTCTGGAATTAAATTGCTGGCATATGTAAATTAAATAATGGCATTAAAATAGTAAGAGATCTGGAAAAAGCACACCGCCGCTGGGAACGTGACAACAAACAAAGCATAAGCGCACTGAAACTGGAACAGCTATAAAAGGTTTAAAGAAATCTCATTTTGCAACAATTAAAGTTTACCATTACGGGATGCTGCCTTTCCTCCAACTATGATCCAATTTGCTAGAAATCAAGCAAACAATTACTGTGACCCGGGATTAGGCAGGTGCCGCTTAAGTTCGTTATTTGGCTAAGCATATTAAAAAAGGGACTATTATCCTGTGTATATTCTTCCAAGTGTATAATCTGCATATCTTTGGAACCTGCTTCTGGTTTCATTCCACAAAGATAATTTACTCATTCAAGAAAACCATCAAAAAGCAAATGAACTGGCTAGGAGGCTCAAAGAATAGCAGTCATCTCTTGATTGTGTTCAGTACTACTTCTGGGAAGGAGAAGTTCAATCTTAAAGTGAATGTAAACCAACAACACATTTCTTGTGTTTGGTCTGCTAAAGCAGATCTTCACCCACTGAATAAACTTTCCTCTAATCCTCTCCTCTACATGAATAGCACTGTCTTTTTTTGTTTATTTACTAATTAATCAGCAGATCAGAGGTGCAACCTTAGGCTCCTGCAGGCTGTCTGTGTAGCCGTACATCGTATGGGCAGGCAGTTACTGAACAACAAGAAGAGTCAAGGAACTACTACGTTTCCCCCAAAAAAATGATGTTTACATTCCTTGTGACAGCAATAAAAGGGATCAATTTTTTATTTATTTTTTAAACACAATATTATAAAAAAAAAAAAAAAAAAATTATTTTATTTTATTTAAAGTGGAGGTTCACCCAAAAACTAAATTTTTAACATTAGATTGAGGCTCATTTTGGGAAGCAGAATCGGGTGTTTTTTTTTTTAATCGAAGCAGTACTTACCGTTTTAGAGATAAATCTTCTCCGCCGCTTCCGGGTATGGGCTGTGGGACTGGGCGTTCCTATTTGATTGACAGGCTTCCGACGGTCGCATACAGCGCGTCACGATTTTCCGAAAGTAGCCGAATGTCGGTGCGCAGGCGCCGTATAGAGCCGCACCGACGTTCGGCTTCTTTCGGCTACTCGTGACGCGATGTATGCGACCGTCGGAAGCCTGTCAATCAAAAAGGAACGCCCAGTCCCGTAGACCATACCCGGAAGCGGCGGAGAAGATCTCTCTCTAAAACGGTAAGTACTGCTTCGATTTAAAAAAAAAAAAACACCTGATTCTGCTGCCCAAAATGAGCCTCAATCTAATGTTAAAAATAGTTTTTCGGGTAAACTCCCGCTTTAAGTAAAGAAAACACATACGGACGTCGCGCCTGCATATGTAAAACTGTGTTCAAATCACACATGTGAGGTATCCCCCCGATCGTCAGAGCGAGACCAATAATTCTAGACTAGCACTGCAACTCTAACCTGCTAACCGTAAAAAAAATGTTTTTATAGCAGCCCCCCATGGAGATTTTTAGGTACCGTAGTTTGTCACTATTCCACAAGTGCGTGCAATTATAAAGCGTGACATGTTTGGTATCTATTTACTCGGCGCAACATCATCTTGCACATTATACAAAAAAATTTGGCTAACTTTACTGTTTAATTTTTTTTTAATTCATGAAAGTGTCTTTCCCAAAAAGTTGAGTTTAAAACACAGCTGCACACATACCGCGTGACATAAAATATTGCCAAAATTGCCATTTTATTCTCTAGATTCCCTGCTAAAAAATATATATATGTTTGGGGGTTCCAAGTAATTTTCTAGCAAAAAATAAGAATTTTAACTTGTAAACACCAAATGTCAGAAATAGGCTTAGTAATGAAAGGGTTAAACAAGGGTGTATTTTCGGGGTAGGGCTTATATTGCAGACCTGGAAAAAAATAAATAACAGGTGGTCTTATTTTTGGGGAAACACGGTAACCTAGGCCTCTTGTACACTACAGCTGATAAAAATATATTTAGGACCAGTTAAGCGTTTTTTTTTTTTTGTTTTTTGTTTTTAGCAGCCCCTGAACTCTCCTCTAGGTTATCTTATGTGTACATGTACATTCAGTCTTTTAGAGGCAGTTGAGGTTGCAGGGATTTTATTTGAAAGAAAAATCACATTCAGGACAATAGTTTACTGTAAAAGCGACTTCCAGCTGTCAAGTTTCCAGCGTTCAGAAGAGGTTTTCAACTGACCTATGTACATGAGCCCTTACAGCACTCATCAGTGCTCTGGTAGTTCATTGAGAACTAGAAGCCTTCAGCTGCAATGGCTGATGGTAGTTGTAGTTCTCCTGTTTGTGAATGAATGATGAGGCTGGGTAGGTGGCGCCCTCATGGTTGAGGCAGTTTTTAAATTGTGACAGCGGGTACGCAGAAAAAATCCCAGGCCCACTGTAATAATGGGGCCGGGGGGGTGGTTAAATATTACACCTTAGATACGGTTGTAACATGTTAGAAGAGGTGAACCTATCCTTTAAGACTAAGGGCCGGTTCATATCACATCAGTGCGTGTTTTTTTTTTTTAGATAGGTGGTCATAGGTTATACAGGATTCCAAAAAGGCATAGTTCAAAACAGTGAGGTCCGTTCCAGTGTGTTTCAGTTAAGGTAGAAAATGCTGCATTTTTTTCTGCTCTGAACTGTACTGGAACACGATAAAACATCAAAAGCGCACTGGAATGCATCAAAAACGCACACATCCCCATTAAAGTGGATGTAAACCTCATTTATGAAATTTGAGCTGGGCACATATCTGCAGTGTTTTCTTAGCTCTTTAAAGCTTGGCTTTCTCTTGCTCTGTTCTTCTGTTATCAGCATAACTTCTGACAACTGTGAAAAAATCAGGCTCAAATTTATGTCAGGGTGGGTGCTATAAATAGATTAGCAGAGAGGTGGTCTATTCACAGCACAGCTCTGCATTGTTACTTCCTTTTTCTACCTATGTGGAGAGGGGGTGTGTGCGTGCGCCTTTCCTCCAATGAGCTGTCTCACAGTGTATGGCAAGAAACCACACCCACAGGTGAATCAGGAAGAGAATGTCGTAGGACACCGATCTCTAAAAAGCTGATGACACAGCTCTTTAACCATGTGATCGGCTGTGTCCAATCACAGCTGGTCACATGTAAAGGCAGAAGTGCCCTTAATCAACTCTCCTCGCATCACACCGATAGTGTGTGTTGGCGAGGCGTGCCAAACAGCGGTATCTCCTCGCACGGGAGACCAGGGCAGGTAATCAGGCTACTGATCATCAGTGCCCCGATTACAGGAAAGCCCCATCAATGCCCATTAGTGATCCCAGTCAGTGCAGCCTTTCAGTGCCTATAAGTACCCACCAGTGCTGCCTGTGCCCATAAGTGCAACCTCATCAGCTGTGAACAAGCTCTTCCACTGTCTGACTGGCTTTTGAAGTGAACACAGCTTTGTACAACCAGGTAGAATTTTCTGTGTTCACAAAAGCAGAACCCATTGTTAAAAGTAAGACTACTTTCCAAGTCAGGGTTTCTTAAATGTCAAGCTGCGGTCCAGTGCCAGGCAGAAGACTCCCTCCTGCCAGGCTGTACTTGACCGCCATAGCACAGTTTTTGAGTTTCTGTGTGCCTGTAATGACCGCTTTCCCCCCTGCCAGACCACAGCTCGAGAGCTGTTGCCATCAGTCTTTGCAGAGTCTGTATCGCAAACTCTCTGTACACTCACTCCACCTAGTGCTGCTTGTTAACAACACTGTGCCCGTCTGGTAGGTAGGTGGCATGATGTACTACCCTGCTTAAGGGGAGATGCAATGCGGTGTAAGTGGAACATTGGTGTCAGCAGGTGAAATGGTGCTCCAGCATTGGTGTCAGCAGGAGGAAAAGTGCCCCAACAGTGGTGTCAGTAATAGAGCCCCCATCATTGGTGTCAGTGGCAGGAATAGTACCCCAGCAGTGGTGTCAGTAATAGAGCCCCCATCATTGGTGTCAGTGGCAGGAATAGTACCCTACTGTTAATGTCCGTGGGAAGAATAGTGTTCCGTCACTGGTATTATCGGGAGGAATAGTGCCCCAGCATTGGTGTCAGTGGCAGGAATAGTACCCTACTGTTAATGTCAGTGGGAAGAATAGTGTTCCGTCACTGGTATTATCGGGAGGAATAGTGCCCCAGCATTGGTGTCAGTGGCAGGAATAGTACACTACTGTTAATGTCAGTGGGAAGAATAGTGTTCCGTCACTGGTATTATCGGGAGGAATAGTGCCCCAGCATTGGTGTCAGTGGCAGGAATAGTACACTACTGTTAATGTCAGTGGGAAGAATAGTGTTCCGTCACTGGTATTATTGAGAGGAATAGTGCACCAGCATTGGTGGCAGTGGGAGGAATAGTGCCCCAGCAGTGGTGTCAGTAATAGAGCCCCCATCATTGGTGTCAGTGGCAGGAATAGTACCCTACTGTTAATGTCAGTGGGAAGAATAGTGTTCCGTCACTGTTATTATTGGGAGGAATAGTGCTCCATCACTGGTGTCAGTGGAGAGAATAGTACTCCATTGCTTTCTCAGATACATCCTGGACCAGACTGAAACAGAGCAGCAAGAAAATAATAAATAAAATAAAAAAATCAGACGTGCACAAGTTGTATTGCAGCAAATTAAGTGAACCTAAAATGTTGTAGATAAATAGGCTCTCATGAACGAGTGCAGAATAATAATAATAGCTAAAGCCAGCAACTCATAGCGCCATATTGAGAAAATGTGGAGATTTGAGAGAATTACAGGACCTCCGTTTGCCTGAATATATGCAATCCTCGAATTGATTTAATCAATTGTAATTATAAAAATAAGCCGTTAGACACCCGATAGCCGACAAACCTAAACCCTACCAAAAGTTGCCTCTTGTCCAGAGAATTCTTTTAACAAAAGGAAATTGATACTATTAAGGCAAAAGTATTGAAGTCTGGCAATGGACACATCAAGACTGTATCTCTGCAGCTGAGCTGAATGATGTAGCATAGGTAATAGCGGACATAATTTTTGGGGCATCAAAGAAAGCTTTTTGTCTTGAACAAATGAAAAAATAAAAAAAGGCCTAATATTGCAATCCTCATTCCAGTTAAAGAATTCTGAGTACTGCCTACAAGGAATCATCAATATTCATTACAGTAAAGTCTCTTGGGTATGAAACTGCTCAGTGTTCAGGCATACAGGCTTTTATTTACTTATTTTGATCTAAATGCAGCCCATTGTTTTCTATGTGCATGTACACACAGGAGCATAAACATGTCCTGAACATCGAACAGTTAAAAAAAAAGAAATCCGAGTTGCCGTCAGTATTTTTGCATGAATACAAGCAAATACGTGCAAATGCTACACTTGCATCTTTAACATAAAGCTAGTAGAATTTCTATGCTTGTTTGTATACTCGTAAACACATGCAAGTGATATACAGCCCATCCTCACGTATTTTCTGCCAGGAATGTCTGATGCTCATACATCAGTACAGTGTGCAAGAGGCCTAATGGGAGAGCAACAACCATTCATTCACCATTTTGTCCACTAGAGGGCAGACACAGTCCGCACAATAAAAAAAAAAAATTAGAGTAGCGTTTCTCAGTGTGTATTGGTAACCTAATTGTAATTGCTTGAACATTGATTACTTCATTATCAATAGCCCCTAACCGTCTATAAATGTTTTCCAAACGATCCATTAAATTTTAGATATCCAATTTATAGGAGTTTTATATACAGATTTATCATTTGCTGTCATGACAAATTTATTATGAAAAGCAGAAGTACAAAGGGAAACATTAAGTGCCTGCTGTAATAATGATAGCTATAAATCCAACTATGCTTAGAGACAAGACAAATAAGAGCTCCAGTCTAAGCAACAACTTTCCAATGATTCCTAATGAAAAAAAAAATGTTTAGATTGCTAAATAAAAAGGATTTCTAAAGCTTTATTCATCCCTATAGAACCCGTAGTAATGCAACACGGGAGACTGGTCCATGGTAGAAAAGCAAACATTGGGGAGCAGGTCTGCAATACATCTTGTAGGGGCATAATCATATTGCAAGGAGACAACACATGTCGTGTTTTTTTTTTTTTTGACAAATAGGGAACTTGTATTTTAAAGCTCAAGTGTAAAAAATAAATGTACATATATTTGCAGTGAAAAAAAAAAAAAGTGCATACAAGCCTGGAAAACATCAGTGGATTGTGGGTGCAATGCCAGGCTCCTGCAGACTCTTCCTCCAATTCTATGTCCATACAGAGATAAGGACTTTTAGTTGGAGAGCTTGGAGGAAGAGTGCGGTAAACACTGCAGTTCCATTGAGAACTACAAGTCCATATGCCATATCAGACAGGACTTGTATATTCATTCACATACTCTCTATGAATGAACGTTGCAGCTATGCTGGCGTAGTCACCCACAGTTACCCCGATTTCAAATCAGACAGCTGCTGCAAAGGACACTTGAGCTCATAATCGGCTATACCTTATAAAGGGGTATACCATGGTCTTAAAGGTGGAGCTGCATTAAGGGAGCCCATTCATTTTGAATTGGCTGCCAACGTACCCCAGTATGGCCAAAACCACACCAAACCCTTTTTTGGGAGCACAAAACACAGCAGTGCATTGACATGCAAGCATCTCAACGCACTTTCCAAGTGCGTCGAGATGCTACTGGAAATGGATGAATGCCACCTCAAGGCACCAACACATGCATAGTGCAGTACTGTGTTACGCAATGCTATAATGCGATCTAAGCGTGACACAACAGAGAAAGTAGTGATAGGCCTGGTACACAGGCTGAATATTGGCCGGTACTGGCTGGTTCAAAAGAACAAAGCCAACATTTGGCCGTGCATACAGCAGCCTGTCTGTCTTCTGCCTAACGGGCATGCTAGAAAAATGAGCCAATCGGCCTTTGGCTGCGAGCGCTGACCGGTGAGTTCTGACGGGGTCCCCCCCCCCTGCCAGAATACAATAGCTTAACAGGGAGATCGCTGTACTAACATCACAGTTGGTACAGGATCTCCTCCTGAACACCTCTTTTCGGCCAAGTGCATTGTGAATTTCCAGTTTAGGCACCAAAAAGGCACCAAAATTTCCACTCGATGCACCCTCTATAAAAAAAATGAATTGTCAGTGATAACCAGACATATTGGAAAAGAGTAGAAAGATGAAAGAATTTTAGAAAAAGAAGAACTGTAGAAGACCTGGAAGCCCTACACAATAAATGCAAAAGCCCTTCTCAGGAGTGGAGAATGTACATAGGAATCCCATATCTTCGCAGTACGATTCACATTGATGGCAATCTTTTTGTGTACCATTATTCAGGAAATGTTGTGATTTGCATGGGACAGGGGACACTGTGGCTTTTTTTTTCTTCTGGGAACTGACAATAGTGATTTTGGCAGCCAACAGCATAAAAAACACCAATCACTGCAGAGAGTGAGAAATGGCAACTACAAGTTCATTGAGCAATATGATTTGAGGAGAGTTCTATTCCAAAATCCCTAATCTTGGGGGAACTTGTGCTCTTTTTTTGAATCCAATAAACTGCTGGCTGGGTCATTTCCAACCTGCAGCTCATGTAAACAAGACGGAGTACTGCGGGGTGGGAATAACCCGTCCAGAGAAAAAAAAGAAGAAAAAAAAAAAAAAGGAGTTTGAGAGAGGAGTTCAGAGGGCGTCAATGCTCATCTCTGCTTTTCTGAGGTCTGGAATATAAATTTGTATCCAATATAAATCTGCTGTTATGGATGTACACAGTTGGCCAAGGGGTGTAAAGGAATTTGCACAGCCCCACCAACTACTTACTTTTGTTGTGAAGTTGTATTGAAATTAGGCCTAAAGTTAAATTCTTTTCTAAGGCCAATTTCACACTGCTCCGTCGCAAAAACGTGGCAAGCCTGAACCATTGAGAAAGCCTATTGGGCGCTATTCGCGAGGTGGGCAGTGACGTAATGATGTTGGGACTAGGTGAAGCGGTGTATGCAGAGGCTTGTATTGTAAAAATGCTTGTTTTTGACTTCTGAAATAGAGCTGTAGTGGAGTGTACAGCCACTGGGAGCGGTGCCACTTATACCACTGCAAAGCACATATAGGCCTACTGTAATTAGTGAAGTCCATTCAAGCAGGTGAGAAGGCACCCACAGGTGGGGTGAACAGCACTGTGGTGATCAGAGGCAATTACTGAAGAGTTTCTGGTGTAAGGGGGTTACACATTTTTTTTAAAGACATTGAATCATTGATGGACTGTATAGGTTTTAAAAGAAAAGATAGACTTGTGTAAATGTATTATGTATAGATGATTTTTATTATGCGCTATAATTTGAATGCACTTTCTTGAAGGAGAGTGCTGAAGTGTTTTGTGAAATTATATATATATATATATATATATATATATATATATATAATATATATATATATATATATATATATATATATATATATATATATATATATATATATATATATATATATAATATACACCATAGAAGGCAACTAGCACCACTATGCATCCAACCACCTGTACTAAATGCAATAAAAAATAAAATAATGTATGTGTGTGTATATATGTATGTATGATATATATTATTAATAGTGTGTGTGTGTGTGTGTTGAGCAATAGGTGGTTTATACACATTTTTGCCACATTTTCATTCAGTTTTGCACCTATGAAAAAATTACAGTTGACTAAAAAAAAAATGCACCAAACAGAACCATGCATGTGTTTTTTGCCACGGCTTCCAATCATTTCAACAGGGAGGTGCATTTCTGGTGCACTATTTATTTTTTATTTATTTTTTAAACAGCACCTAAACTACAGCATGCAGGACTTTTAAAAAATGCAACTGACCCACAACAGACTGGTGTAAGAAGCGCCATAGGATTTAATGGTCACACATTTTTCTTCTGCTATTGGTAGGGCAAAATTGGAAGATATACAGATCAGTGTGAAAGGGGCCCAAGAGGAATCATCTGTGCTATTTGAAATATTTGAAGCAGTGTATCACAGATACCGGAATATAAATAAAGAAGGCACACATGGCTGAACAGTCTTAGCTTCCCTTTCATATCTTTAGACTGAGCACATAACCCTCCACTCCTGCCATCATGGTCTATTAGTGAAAGGTCACGAGGGAGGATACACAGGGCAGATTCTGTCCACTCAGATGTGGACAATGATATGCTAAGGGTAATAAAGTTCAGTCAACCAAGAAAATATATTACGCTGATTGAATTCAATGCATCTCAGAGATGGGAGAATTCCCCTGTGTCATCTCCAGAAGGTCAGCGGCTAGGTAACATGTAGATTATAGCCTTTCAGAGCATTTGTCAAGTTTCCATCAGTGCTGTGCAGCAAAGTAATCATTACCTCCATTGAATATCAATGTCCCATACAGCATACACTGCACAAGCTGGAGACAGTGGCCATCCTAAAGCGCTCAATCCTTTAAAATAAACCTGTCTTGGTGGTCACACATAGTAAAGTGACCCCAACAGGTGATTACCTTAAGGGCCCTTTCACACTGGAGGGTTTTGCTGCGTTTTCGCGGTAAAAATAGCGCTATTAAAACGCTCATAAAACGCTCCCCATGCCCCCTCCATTGAAAGGATTTAAAAACGCGGTGTTTTATCGCGATTTTAATTGCGTTAAAACAACGCGATTTTACCGCGTTTTTAATTCATTTTAATGGAGAGGGGCATGGGGAGCGTTTTAATAGCGCTATTTTTACCGCGAAAACGCACCAGTGTGAAAGGGCCCTAAGTGTCAAACAATAACTTCAGTGCTTCTCCACCCCCCAAACCTGGCCATGAATGCTTTGCGAAATGCACAAAGATCTGTGAATGGTACCATCAAGCATGCTCCCTCCAAAAAAAAATTTAACTAAATTCCAGGAATTCAGCCACTTTGTAAAAATTTAAGGCATACTACCAAGGAGCTTTATGACATCTCCAGGGCCTCTCTCTGTTATTTACATTTGACAGGCTAAGGCCCCTTTTACACGGGGCGGATCAGTAATGATCCGCCCCGTGAACCTCCGCCTGCTCAGCGGGGATCGCTCCGTTGATCCCCGCTGAGCCAGCGGATGACAGGGCGGTCCCGGCACACTGTGTAGGGACCGCCCTGTCTTTTCTCCACTCTCCTCTATGGGGGGGGTCGGATGAACACGGACCGTCTGTCCGTGTTCACCCGATCCGGTCGACGGATGGAAAAGTAGGTTTTGCCTCCGTCACACTTTGGTGGATCGGAGCGGGTCGGATGTCAGTGGGCATGTCACCGCTGACATCCGCGGCTCCATAGAGGAGCACGGAGCGCCCGTTCAGGTCAGCCTAAAAAACTGGCAGGCGGACCTGAACGGGCCGCCCGTGTGAAAGAGCCCTTATTCGCTCTGGTGGAGAGATACTTCAGGGGAAAACAACACAGAGCAGCTATGCCCACACCTCCCCTCTGCTGCCCCTTTTTTTTTTAGAAGCCTTGGTATTCTGTGAATGTGTTCACAGAATACCAAGGCTTCTGTAAATGGGCACGAGGAGGAGAGAGGCAAGCATAGCAGCTGCATCGACTCTCCTGTTCAAGATGGATAGCCCAGATGGATCAGCGTCAGGCTCCTGGAAATACAGCGATAGCCATCTTCCGGGAGCTCTATAAAGCTGTCAAATATAAATAGAGCCAAGTCCAGGAGGTGTCATGCACCTCGCTGGACTTAACGTGTGCCTTCAATTTCTATTTTATTTTTTCAAAGGAATACAACTTTAAATGCAGAGTGTAGTGCAAAGGGGAGCTACTATCACACAGGATGGGACTTAGCCAATGCAGGTACCAACTTTTACAGAATCCTGTACATGCATAGCATCCCTGTGGCTGTAGTAGTGGATTGTGAGAACAGGAAGCAGCACTAAAAAGGTACATGCAGTTAAAGATTGCTTATTATACATCTGGGGGATCCCTGAACAATGTGCTATCCTGAGGCTTATTTTAGGGTACGATAGTTTCCAAAGTCCCATATCATTGGCCACTAGTTCTTTTGGGGACCAAAACTGTTTGTGATCCAAAAGGAGCAGTATACAAAAAAATAATAATAATAATAATAATAATAATAATAATAATAATAATATAGACTGGCCTATTGCGCCCAGAGAAGAAAATGAATGGACTTACTGGAAAATATATATAAAAAATCTATATTTTTTCAGACACTTCTCTTTTTTAATAGCATACATGTACAATATAGTGAAACCAGCAAAATCTAAATGTGGAAAGGTAATAAATGGCAAAAAAATACTTAAAGTTATCTTAAAGTCCAGCTCCAGAATTTTGTGGACAACCCTTGCATTTTTTTTTTCGCTCTATTTTTTACATAATATACATACCTTAGAGTGAAAAGTGATCAGAAGGCTTGTAAATTTTTACCGCTTAATGTGCCCCCACATTAATTTGTCCTGTTTACCATTATCATTGAAAGTAAAAGAAAATCCCACATTTTGGGTTGTCCCCAGAAATGTAATAAGGAGGAAAAATCTTCCACTGGGGACCCCAAGAAATCCACTTTATTTTCAGGAAATTCCTCTCACTTACGGTTTGACTATGAGACAGGAGGTGAAGAAAAATCTTCGCAATAAAACCAAGATGGCGAAGAAAAAAATCTGACATGTTATATCCCTCCCTTACTCCCTTTGCCCATGGTTCTACTTTAAAAGTCTACTCTGGTCATGTGACATCACAAAACGTCTTCCTCTGATGGTGGGTGACCCCGAATGCTGAAAGAACAAGGCTACAAAATTAAGTGCTGACAGCACTCAAATGGGAGTCCAGGGTGGCATAATGGCGCTCCACCAGTGGACGTCTTCTACACTCTGGGCCCACAAAAGCATTTAGATGCCGGATTCCCAAATTGCTGAACATGAAGAATTCCTTTCTTCTCAATGAGCCCGTTCACACGTGAACATTGAATCACTTGTCGCCTGTCCCATGTAGGTTGAAAAAAACAAAACACATGCGCTTCTTTGGGGCACAACCACATGTTTTTAGCCCCATAGACAGTTAAAAAAACACCTACTTGAAAAACATGCATTTACACACATTTTTCAGACGCTCCTATTTAAACATCTATGGGACAAAAACTTGCAATTTTGCCCTTGCACTACACATTGAACTCTTGTAAACCAATGAATTTTTGTAGATTTTGGGCTTTAATATTACCAACAACACAACAAAAATCTAAATATGGGTCTGTGATGGCAACTATACAGCCATAAAAATGGCAAAGGACAATTCAGTGCTGTTCATGCCCAAGTATAAACCGCAATGAAGCATGGCTTCGCAGTCTCTTAGCAATGGCCTTCATATGTCAAAGTGAGTGTGGCTGTTGGAGCAGTATCATTATCCTCTGGTATTCTCCTTCCTGTCCTTACCAACCCACTATGATGTCATTATTTACATTCACACCTACTTAGGCCATATCTGTAGCTCAACATTTGTGTTTTCACATGGATGTATTATGGGGCAAAGGGTTTACTTCCCAGGAATCAGACATGCGGATAATAAAAAGCTGCTGAAAATCTAATTTTACACATTTGTACACTTTTATTTTGCCGTCAGCAGCTATTTTTATAGGGAAGAAGATGCATACTTTTCATGGGAAGGGCTCACAATTATATGACTGAACTAAACATGTTACTGAGAGATTCATAGTAGAAATTGAAGACACCTCAAGGCTAGAACCTAACATTTCTTTCTATGATCTTCATTTAAAGCAAAAACTAAAGGCCAATGTGTCCACACTAATCTATGTGCCAGCTACCTGTACATTCATCATCTCTAAAGTAAACTAAATATGTTGCCTTCAACTATGACTTTTCTTCTGAAAATGCCAACTTTCTGGCAACCTTTTAATTCAGAACTGAGCTACCAACCTGAAACCTGGAAGTACATAGGATGAGGAAAATCAAAACATTTTAAACGGGTTCTACACTTGGCAAATCTCGGCAAGAACTGGGAAGGAAAGTAGTTTTCCAAACAGTGACCACATCCAATCAGGCAGCACTGACTGTCAGAATATGTTGTTTTACGTGGATGAAGGATGCGGTTAAAGTGGAGTTACACCTAAAAGTGGAACTTCTGCTTTTTGGCATGCAATTTTGTTTTTGGGGTGGGGGGTTCTTCATTTTGAATGGGACTTCCTGCCCCATTTCCCCCTTCCGCCTACGGGCCGCCAAGGCGGCGACTCCTCTCCCCCTAAGCGGCCCCTCCCTCTAGGCGATCTTCTCGGACACGTGACAAGTCCCAGAAGATCTTGCGCATGCGCACCCAGCCGTGAAGCCAGAAGCCGTCACGGGCCAAGAGCCCACAGTTCTGATGGCGGCGGCAGAGAGGAGTGGGCCTCCGTGCAGCCACATCGCTGGACCGTGGGACAGCTAAAATGGCTATTTATTAAAAGTCAGCAGCTATACTTTTTGTAGCTGCTGACTTAATAAACTAAAAAATAGCCCGGAACTCCGCTTTAAGCCAGCCATAGACTGTTTGAATCTTGGCAAGCTCAGCAGGAGTCTCCCTAGATTCGAACCATGTATGGGCAGACTGAATGTACCCAAGTTCTTAGATCAACTTGGGTACAACCAGTCTGCCAGATTTTACATGCGATTATCGCTAATGGTTGTTACAGCCACTAGCTATAATCATTATGTTCTCCTGGCAGGGATGGCTTCCCCCGCTGGGAGGAATTCCCCTATCAACACTGCCTGTGTTAATGGGGGAATTCAGAGAAGGAAAGAAATTCGCTCCATCTATGGTCAGGCATACAGGTCTCGAATCTCCGCCAGTTCAGCAAAAAAGATTTAAACCATTATTGGGCAGGCTGAACGTACCAAGTTCATCAAATCGTTCAACTTGGATATAACCAGCCTGCCAGACTCTGCTTATAGCCGCTAGCGATAATCACTGTCATCTCCAGGCAGGGAGAAGACAATTGCTCGGTAGGTGGGATTCCCCTATCAGCACTCTGTGTTGATGGGGAAATCGAACAAATTCCTTGCCTGCAGCTCACAGTTGCAGGAAAGAATTTCACTCAGTCTATGGCCAGCCTTAGATGCTGGTGGTTGCCAGAATACAATCGGCCAGGGAATCGGAATTTGTCTATTTGCATTGTCAGTGTATGGCCAGCCTTTGTTGCATACAATGACCCATGAAACAAGAGGGTCCTTGTGACAGCCAAGCAATTATTTTGATAACACATTTTTAAAGAGGAAGCAAAGCCTCTGGGGAAGAAAAAAAAAAAAAAAAAAAGACACCCTGCAAGACAAAAGCATAACGAGCTAGTATGCATAGCATACTAGATCATTATGAATTACTTACCTGAGATCGAAGCCCCCGCAGCGGTCCTCGTTCCCCCTCATCCGTCGCCATCTCTCCCGGAGTGACTTCCAGGTATCGTGGCTCAGGCACTGTGACTGGCCGGAGCCGCGATGACGTCACTCCCGCACATTCACGGCACGATCACCGTTAGAATCGGCACGCTCAGTGCGCCTGCGCCATTGCCTGTATTTTTTGCAAATATCTCCTAAACCTTGCAGGTTTAGGAGATATTTCTTGCACCTACAGTTAAGCCTTAAAAGCGGAGCTCCGCTATAAAAATAAAAAATATATTAAAAGCCAGCAGCTACAAATACTGCAGCTGCTGACTTTTAATAAATGGACACTTACCTGTCCTGGAGTCCAGCGACATCGGCAGCAGAAGACGAGCAAATCGCTCGTCTCTCAGCTGCACCCACCATCAGCGGTGAGGGAACCAGGAAGTGAAGCGTTGCAGCTTCACTGCCCGGCTCCCTAGTGCACATGCTCGAGTCGCGCTGCGCCTTGCTCCCTGGTCCCCTGCTGTGTCCTGGGAGCCGAGTGTTTCCCGGAACACAACGAGGGGGGGGGGGGGTTACAGGAACTGACGAACTACCCACAGTTTCCCGCAGAGCCTCTCCCCGGAAGTGGGTGCAAATACCTGTCTTAGACAGGTATCTGCACCCCCCCTCCCCCTGAAAGGTGCCAACTGTGGCACCGGAGGGGGGTTCCGATGAGCGGAAGTTTCACTTTAGGGTGGAGCTTCGCTTTAATCTGGGCTTACCTGTAGGTAATGGTTTGTAAGGGTTCAGTAAAGCACTGTACATCAAACAATTACCATTTTTAAATACAATTGTCATGTGTTGCAGCCATTTCCAGCCTACATACACTATAGCAATGACTGTATGGCACTTCTCAAGGGAAGAGTGGACTGGAGGGGTCACAGCATAACCGGATATCCAAAGATGATAATTGGAATGTCAGCTGATTGATCCCCAAACATTTTCCTTCTTGCAGTACTAAGGGAAGATCAATACGAACATATTTTAAAGCGATACCGTTTGACCTATAACATCCCGATTCTTGCACATCATCCTCATCATTGTATGCCTTTAGTTCATCACCGATTCCTGACACCATTGACCCTCTTACATACTTCTATCTATTTTAAGAGCCCCCAAGTATGTAGAATTCATTAACATGCCTGGTCTCTGGAACAGATTTCCTACGACTTCCACTGTAGTCCCAAAGGAATGAAACAGGAAGAACAGTTAAGTACAGTAGATCACACTGACCGGACCAAAAGTCCAAGGAGTGTTATGACAAGACTGTACAAGTATAGGTCATGGTATGTTTGACAGGCGATTTTCCCACAATGCACTTTGTGTACTGGGCACATTCTTCTTTATCAAATAGGAGTATACATTTTACGAAAAAACACAATTTAATTAGTCTAAAGACCCATATCATTTTTTTTTAGTAATCCTTTCAATAAAGGCCATGAACCACATACCAAGCCTTTTCTGGACGTAATGGGAAACACCATGTGCAGTTTATTAATGTCAAGCCTAGCTACTATGCACATGTAAGCATAAAGCTGGGCCTCTTGCCAAAAAGATTTTCCTAGCGTATGGTGGAAATCATAATAAATTTTTCGTTTCACATAACTCTGTTTGCAACGACATGGATGGCTATACAGATCTGTTTTATGACACTAAAACACGGTGCAAGACATATGGAAACAGTTTGGCCCACACAAGCCGTCACAGGACCCAATCAACACAATTAACATTGATTTTTGCTATGGAAACAACAACTGAAATACGCCTAAAGGGGAATTTGTTAAGGAAAAGGCAACAAATATTAAAATCAATAAAGTCCAGGCACTTTAAAGTGATACTAAAGTTTGATTCGTTTTTTTTGGTTAAAAAATAACAAACATGTTATTCTTACCTGCTCTGTGCAGTTGGTTTTGCACACAGCAGCCAAGATCCTCCTCTTCTTGGGTCCCTCGTTGGCGCTCCTGGCCCCTCCCTCTTGTTCAGTGCCCCACTACAAGCAGCTTGCTATGGGGACACCCGGGCCCAGCCGCAGCTCCGTGTCCATTGAGACATGGAGATGCTGCTCGGCCCTGCACCCTCTCCCTAGCTCACTGACTACAGTAGCGGGAGCCAATGGCGCCTCGCTGCTGTCTCAGTCAATGAGGAAGGAGAGTCTCGGATCAGCCAAATCTCTTGTGCAACATTGCTGGATTGAGATGAGGCTCAGGTAAGTATTAGGGGGGCTGCTGCACACAGAAGGCTTTTTATCTTAATGCACAGAATGCATTAAGATAAAAAACCTCCTGCCTTTACAACTACTTTAAGATTATGCCTCACAAATGAGTCTGCTCTACCCATGCAGAGCAAAAGTTCACTTTAATGTCCCCTCTACCCAACAGTATATACTTGTCATTTCTTTCACTCCATTCAGTTTCTAGTTATGAGGAAAGGAAGTTGTGTGTAAACGCAGAGCCAATCTAGTTGGAGTAACCCAGGGCCGTGAACTCTTCGCAGGCTCATGTGACAGCACTTTGCCAATCACCAAGAACCAGTGCCATCACACTAGAGGAGAGAAAGTCACATGCCCCACTATACCCAGATGCAGGTCTGAGGTTAGAATTCACAGGGCCGTGTACAGCCTACATGATAGCGCCACGGCACCGGACCCTCATAGAAAAATTATAATTTATAAATTATAATTTTGTCAAAAAAAACACATAACTTAGAAAATTCCTATTAAAATTGAAAAGATAAAACTGTATCAAATCGTGAAGCAATCATGTTAAACCGCACTGTGCAAAGCAGGAGCATCTTTGGGCGACAAACTTTGTGTGATGCTGTTTGCCACAATTGTTGCGCGATTCTGTCGCTTGACAATCGTGGCAAAAATCATGACGTTCGGGGTGCAAATAAAAATCAATAGCACCTAAACATGCGTGATGCATTTTGTCAATTGCAATGCCATCTGGAATCGTGGAGATTCCGCCCTTGATCCCAAATCATTAGATCTGAATGGGGCCCTTTTAAATCAATTCCAGAACCCTCACCTTGTTATAGTAACATCAACTCTTTGCTTTGTACCAGTCATATATAAAGCCAGACACTGACTGAGTGCACATGAACCCACATGGTAATAAAATGACCATGAAGGGGGGTGATCGGTGCAGGCAGCGAGGGGGGGGGTGTCTTTTCCTGCAATGGGGAATGGCAGTGGAGGCGGTTGTGCTTCAGGGGGAACCACATGAGGATTTGTTTCGGAAATAAGGCAGCACAGCCGGCGTTCCTGCTTGTCAGGTGCCCAGGCCCCCCCTTATGAACTGATGGGGCCCAGGCCTGTTGCAGGAGGTCCGGCTGTACTGTCCTATCAGTGGCCCTGCCCAGATGTAACCGTTTATTTCTTCCTTCCCACTCCTTGAAATGTGAACCAGTTGGTTTGCACCACCTTATCTAAATCAAAATATAATTGACATTTAGAAAGTAATACCGTAATCACCCAGTCTACACTATTCCTAATTTGTAACATTGAAGTTAGCTTTAATTGGTATTAAGTTATATATAGCCCATTCTTCCCAAAACAGTTATAAGAATGTATAGAAAAGTTTAGTTTTAGAAAACAGTTTGGGATCCCTCTTACCTACTAAATATTATTGCAATGAAGGGCCTTGACCTTGTGTTCTAGGCTTGGCAGCAATTTTTATTGGACAGGTCAGGGTAATTAATAACCATGTCCTACACCATGGGTGCCCAACCTTTTAAAGGCAGAGGGCCACTCAAAGCTTAGTAACCAGTCGCGGGCCACAATGAGCAGAGTGGGCAGATGACTGGTCTGTGTCCAGTCTGCATATACTAAGCAGACACAGCCCAATCTACTCTATGGGCCCTCTGAGCCAATCAGATGGAAGGGGACAGATCCACTTCTGTTTTTTTTTAGTAGATCGGTTTGGAGGTTGGCGGGTGTAAATGGACAAAAGTCTGTTTACATCTGCCGATCCATAGGAGGTAAATGGAGGGTCCGATTGGGTCGGACCGATCGCTTGAAAGGGGCCTAAGGCTGCTTTTATACTGATTGTCTGTGGTCTATTGCGGCGCAGTGTACCTGTGGTTTTCCCCGCCAGTTAGCTGCACGTTGCCATCGACATCTATTATATCCTACAGGTGTGGTGCACTTTCTGAAAAGCCGCTTGCTTCCTCTACCGCTGGCTTTATTTACAACACTGATTGCTCTCAGATGGAAAGTTGGCAACCTGCAATCTGGGTTTGCCGACCTGCCATCCCAGAGCAGGAGGTCGCGGGCCACATCAGAGGGCCCCGCGGGCCACTGGTTGGGCACCCCTGTCCTACACCCTTTCCAGCATGAGCAGCCTCACGGATGGCTATGCTACTGTTGGTATAGCTTTAGAATGATTTGAGCACACAAGACCAACCACTTTGTCAAATCAGGGTACCTATGTGGGTCACTGGAGATGGTCAACAGCTTCTCTCTGCATGCTGTGAAACTGGCCAATAATAGTAAACAATACCAACAACTAGCAGCTTCACTTTTCTTTATGGGGTCGTTTATGGATACCCTAAATTAAAAGAGACCATCTTATGCCATGTCTTGGTAAAAAATGTATGTGCACTGAAAGTAAGAAAGTTTGAGATCTAACACAGTATGTTAATTCCTGTCTGTACAATGACTGCCAGTGTTAATAGAGCTGACCTCTCCCTCTGTTCTCTAAGCCCAGGAAAATCACATTTATGACGTGCAAAGATATCATTACAGTTATTTTGACCGCCATATAAAATTAACGACTCAATGCAGAACTCTGACGACTGCCTGGAGCATGTGGTTACATTTTATGTAGCCAACAAACATAAGTATCTGAGCAACAGACTGCTCCGTCAGCTTCTTCATGCCATGGCAGTAGACACTTTCACTATAACCTTAGATACAAAAACATAGGTTTATCTTATAGATTAGAGCACAGTTGATCTACCAGAACTAAAATGTACTCTCAGGGCCACTTTGACAGGTTCAGGGCTACTTATACAAGGTAAAGAAAACCTGCAGTTAAATAATCGCTCTGTCCCAAGGTCACCAAAACAAAAACAACAAAAAAAAAACATTAAAAATCTACAATATGTGGACAGGGACAGCAAGTACAATAGAAGTACAAGTCGGTTAGCAAGTCGCAGGCAACAACTATATAGTTATATTGCGCTTATGTTTTTAGCATAAAATTGTTGAACATACACCTTCTGCTATAACCTATGTAATACATTTCCCTGTATATATACATTTCTGCATCTAATTTTTGCATTTATTCGTTATGTAATCTTTACAGTCAATTAATTATGTGTATTTCTTTTTGATACCTAGCATTGCTTATAAACGCTCCTGACGAAGCTCTTATTGAGCGAAACATGTAGCGCGAACCCACAAGTCAGTGCTTCATTTTGATCTTCTATATATCATCCGATGGAGATCTCACCTATCCATCGTAATGGATGTTATTTAATTGTCGAAATAAAATGTTTTTCTATTTTTTATATATTCTTTGATTCTTCAATCTTTATGTACACCAATAGTCCCTGGGTTCTATTGGTACCCCCCCTCCCTCTCGCATTTTCTAAGTCCCAGGCAATGATTTATGGCCAGGACCAGCTGATTGACTTAGCAAATGACAGTACAGAGCCCTGCGTTTGCCAACAACACAGATTTGTACACTATGTAACTATGTAAGAGCAGAGATGTGGCTGTTTTTTTAAAACAAAAAACATCACACATTACACAGGCACACAGTTAAAACCCTTTGATTGCCCGTAGATGTTAACCTTTCCCAGCCAGTGTCATTGGTACAGTAAATGTTATTCTCACCGATCACTGTATTAGTATCAGATTAGTGGAGATGTCAGGGTCAGTCAGTTCCCACCCAGTGACAGATTTACCGACTCACTATAACGGTCCCATTATGTCTCGCTGATCACCACTATTACTAGTAAAAAAAAATTAAAAAAAATAAAATAGTCTAGTATCTATACCAGGGGTGCCCAACCTTTTAAAGAGCGAGAGACGCTTAAGCGACTTGGTAACTGGTCGCGGGCCACAAACAGCGGATGGTAGGTCTATGTCCGCTCTGCATATGCAGAACGGACACAGCCGGATCGGATTGGAGGTAGGACACAAGTCTGTTTACATCTGCCACTCCTTGGAGGTGAATGGAGGGTCCAATTGGGTCAGACTGGCCATGTGAAAGGAGCCCATGGCTGCTTTCACACTGATGCGCTGCGTTTTAACCCGCACCACGGTGCAACGCAGTGTACCTTTGGCTTTTCTGCACTTTGCAATAGACATCTTTCAGAAAGCTTACCATGCAGGTAACAGTAGTCTATGGCTCAGTGCAGGTAACTTGCAGGTGCACTGCTCTTCATTTGAAAGCAGCCCAGTAACCACTGCATAACAGATATTCCCATATATACACACTGACTTTAGTAATACATTGACCTTTAATAACAGTATTCTATTCCATCCCAGATCAGGAGGTCGTGGGCCACATCAGAGGGCTCCGCAGGCCACATGTGGCCCCCGGGCCACTGGTTGGGCGCCCTGATCTATATTATAATTTTTTAGTCGTTATAATTGTCACACATGCCAATCAATATACACTTATTGGGATATTTTTTTTTACTAAAGACATGTAGTAGACATGAGTACATTTTGGCTTAAAGCGGGGGTTCACCCTATCGACGAAAAAAATTTTTTTTTTTCTTTTACCATAAAATCAGGCATTGTAGCGCGAGCTACAGTATGCCTGTCCCGATTTTTTACCCCCATACTCACCTTGTACACGTAGATCGAAGATACCGGGGAATGGGCGTGCCTATGGAGACGGAGGATGATTGACGGCCGGCTCTGGCGCGTCACGCTTCTCCGGAAATAGCCGAAATAGGCTTGGTCTTCACGACGCGTGCGCATAGCCTGTGCGCAGGCGCCGTGAAGAGCCGAGACCTACTCCGGCTGTCTTCGGGGAGAGTGACGTGCCAGGGCCGGCCGTCAATCATCCTCCCTCTACCATAGGCACGCCCATTCCCTGCGGGAGCCGAAATCTACGATGTCCGATTACAAGGTGAGTCCGGGGGTTAAAAAAAATCGGGACAGGCATACTGTAGCTCGCGCTACAATGCCTGTCTCGATGGTAAAATCGTGTCGGGGGGGTGAACTACCGCTTTAAATTTATGAAGACATTAGAATTTCTTTTTATTGGATAGTTTTATAAAGGCCCCTTCCACATGGGGCGGATGCGCTTGCAGTGGTCCGCCAGCTCAGGGGGAGATCTCTCCATTGATCTCCAGTGGAACCCAGCGATGACAGGTCCCTCTCGCTCAATGAGCGATGTCTCCTATGGAGAGATCGGACAAAAACGGACAGCATGTCCGTTTTCATCAGACCTCACCCGATCCGATATGGATGGATGGCGACGGATCGCCATCCGTCTGATTTTAGGCGGATCGGATGCCAGCGGACCACGTCCCCGAATACATCCGACGGTCCCTAGAGAAGCGTTGAGTGGCCGTTTAGGTCCGCTATAAAAAAAAAAAAAAAAACAGACAGGGGGACCTGAATGGTCCGGCAGTGTGAAAGGGGCCTAACAGAAAAGTAAACCAGAATTGTTTTATTCCCAAATATTTCAGTCTTTTTCCCCATTTATAAAAATAAAAACCCAGGAAAAAACCCAGAGGTGATCAAATGCCACCAAATGAAAGCTTGATTTGTATTAAAAAAAAAAAAGGATAGTACATTTTATTTGTGAACAGTGCTGCATGACATTGCATTTATCATTAAAAGGAGGGCAGTGCTGAATAGGCAAAAAATTGGCCTGGTCCATTAATGGAGGTAAAATCATTTGGCGCTGAACTGGCGTCTATACAATGCAGGCACATCATGGCTGGTAGGAGGGACTGCAGAGTTCTGAACAAAGGTTCCTGAAAACATTACAGCACGTTGTCTCTGCAATTCCTCAAATGAAATTATACAACATACAAATATCTTAATTCATTAGCAGAAGTCTGGAGCAGCGTGCACCCCCAAGCATTGTGCTTGGAGACCACCCTTAGGTAACATCTACATGTGATGTGTACCTTCCAAGATTAAAAGGGCCGAAATGTAAATACTGAAAGGGGCGAGGAAGAGGGTTAGAGTAATGCTGGATGGGCCTGCACCAGGAAATAAGGGTGGGCTCACGGTGTGCAGTAAAATCAGAACATGTTATTTCAATACAGTAGAGGAGTCTGTACCACTATAGCTTTAACTATTCTGCCACCAGAGCTGGTGAATGCCACTTCAATACAGAGAAATGGCCAGCTAAAACCTTCTTCAGAACCCTATGCTGCAATGTCATAGTGCTTGTTCTCCTTAAGAACCCTATGCTGCAATGTCTAATGCTTGTTCCAGTGTTTCTCTCCTGCTGACTTCCATATCGCCACTGTGACTGTATAGAGGAGGCAGTCTTAGTAGAAGAGGCAGGGCTTTTCTTCCGTGTGTCAGAACTGCACCATCCCCATCTAAATATTGATGGCCTAATGACAGAAAATATTCACGCAGAAGCAAGAAATCTTAAAAGTACAGATCCAGCCAGCAATCACTGATTGCTCCTGGTTGTGTCTCTGGTGGTGACATCACACACACACAAACGTCACCTCGTAATGACGAAACGCGTCAAGGAGAGACAACAGGACTGATCAAACGGTTGCTGGCTTTACAGATTGTGGGTTGTCCGCATCTCCAACAGACTGTGGTGGAACGCTTACCTATTATATATACTTATCGTTTAAGTGTAATTTAAAGGAGGTTGGGGCTGCAATAAAAGTTAAAACAGTATTAATAACGGAGTTTTCCTTTTAATGTTGGACCATCCATGTAGTGACATGCAGCTCTAACCCTACCTGCTATTTGGATGACAGCTCTCTGAATATATTCCGCCGCTACAGACGGAGATATAATCAATCTGTTCCCTTCAGTAGCATGGAGGGAAAGATGGCCCCTGACACGGCTCTAGAACGTCTGCACAATGGTCTTTAAAAGGGGGATTTTTTTTTATTGCATTTAATTAGGAGATCTGAGGTCGTTTTGACACCAGATCTCACATTTAAGAGGTCCTGTCATGCTTTTTCTTCTATTACAAGGAATGTAAACACCCTTGTAATAGGAATAAAAAAGTGACCCAAATTAAAAAAAATTGAAAGGACAATGTAAAAATAAAAGTAAAAAAAAAAAAAAAAAAAAAATCTTATTTTAAAGGGGCCCTGTCCCGCCGTGCTCATACCACACATGTGAGGTATCGCCGCAATCAGGGCCAGATTAAGAACATCATGGGCCTGGTGCTGAGGATTTTGGTGGGGCCTTTTAGGCTGCATTCACACCTCCGCGACAAGTAACGCCTCGTAAGCCGCGTATTTTGCCGCGAATAGTGTAACTTTTTTTTTTACAAATCCTTCCTATTGCTTTGTATGGCCGAACGCCAATGCCGCCTGAAAAAAAGGGTCCGGGACTTTTTTTCATGCCGCAGGTGTACGGCGTCTATGAGATGTGAACCACCTCATAGACCGCAATGGAAATTCTCCCCTCCAGCGGCACGAGCGGCCGGCGTCGGGGCGTTTTGTCGCGGAGGTGTGAATGGGGTGTAATAAATAATAAATAAATGCGTGGGAATGACATGAACGCAGCCCAGCCAAGGCAAGTGACCAAAGGCACAGAACCCAGAAGGAAGACCGGGTGAAGATGGAAGTGTCCAGGCCCCGCCTGATTCATCACAGCGCAGCACTGGAGGGCTCAGTCTGAAAATTGAAGTGTACACTAATGTGCTAATATGCTGTGCATACTTGTACATTGTGGCATAACCTACCCCAGGGCCTCTAAAAAGTAGTAATGTCAGGAAAGTTTACTACCGCTTTATTATCACAGGATCCCAGGAGCCTCTCATGGGGCCCCCTACTGACCCGGTGGACGGTGGCCCTTGGGCAGTGCCTAAGTGCACAGTTGCCAACATTTAAAAAATATTTTCAGGGCCACTTTTTTATATAAGTGCTATATTTAGAGTAGCTGAGATCCCCGATGTTCCTCTATACATCATAGTAGTAATCACAAAATTAAATGAGTACTAATAATGGGGCAGAACAAATATGAGAACTGATATTTCCTTTAGTTGAACTAACAAAAGTGTGTCTATTTTAGAGCTGGTAACATTGAGGATATTCAGTATAATTTTAAAGAACTGTTTTTGTGGGTAAGCGACATAGGGGAGGAGTATGGACGGTATATAAGTGGGAAGTATGTGCAGGTGAGGGAGAGGAATGTGGAGGGTCTAACAGTGGGCACTATGTACAGGAGAGGAGTACAAAGGGTACGGAAAAAAGCACTATGTACAGGAGAGGAGTGTGAAGGGTATGACAATGGGCAGTATGTACAGGAAGAGTGAGGGGGTATGACAGAGGGTAGTACGTACCAGAGAGAAGTGTGGAGGGTATGATGGGGCAGTATGTACAGGAGAGGAGTGTGGAGGGTATGACAGTGGGCAGTATGTACAGGAGAGGAATGTAGACGGTATGATAGTGGGCTCTATGTATAGGAGAGGAGTATGGAGGGTATGACAGTGAACACTATGTATAGGAGAGGAGTGTGGAGGGTATGACAGTGGGCACTATGTATAGGAGAGGAGTGTGGAGGGTATGACAGTGGGCACTATGTATAGGAGAGGAGTGTGGAGGGTATGTACAGGAGAGGAGTGTATGGCAGCAGGCACTATGTACAGGAGAGGAGTGTGAAGGGTATGACAGTGGGCGCTATGTATAGGAGAGGAGTGTGGAGGGTATGACAGTGGGCACTATGTACAGGAGAGGAGTGTGTAGGGTATGACAGTGGGTACTATGTATAGGAGAGAAGTGTGGAGAGTATGACAGTGGGCACTATGTACAGGAGAGGAGTGTGGAGAGTATGACAGTGAGCACTATGTACAGGAGTGGAAGGATATTTAGGGACTGAGTAGTGGTTAAGCGGGTCATACATGGATTGAAATTACGCCAATTATGCAGAGACCAGCCATAGTCAATCTATGTATGGGCTAGCTGGTTTTACACAAGTCAATCTATTAATCAACTTGAGTACAACCAGCCTGTTTTTTTTTTTCTTAAAACAATCAGTGCTGCCAGCTAAAGTTAGCAACACTGATCATTGTACGCACTGGCAGAACACAATAACACTGCAGGAGTGATTCCCCCATCCACAGGTCAGCAGGTGAGAGGGTGTGTGGGGACAGGCTGGGGAGACACACTAGTCAGTGGCTGGGTAGGCACTGGTAGTATCAGAGCCAGATACACACAGGTTACATACGCCACGATCGTTAGAGCGAGAACAATAATTCTAGTACTAGACCTCCTCTGTAACTCTAAACATGTAACCTAAAAAAATGTAAAGCATCGCTTAGGATACCAAAAAAAATTGTGCTAACTTAACTAACTAACTGTTTTTTTAATGAATGAAACATTTTTTTTCCAAAAAAACATGTTTGAAAAATTGCTGCGCAAATACCGTACCGTGCTAGAGCTGCACAATTAATCGTTAAAAAAATCGTGATCTCGATTCAACCCCCCTGACGATCTTCAATGCAGAGTTTGCTGATTCTTTCATGTAACAAGTGGAGAGACTTTCAGCTGTCAAAAGAAAATATCTGGGCAGTCTGCCAAGTTTTTAACAGGAAACATTGTAACTGACACTTCCTTCTTAGATCAAAGGGATACACTTCTGTGTGTAAAGAACAAATCTGGGCAGTCTGCGAAGTTTGTAAACAAAATGAAACATTGGCCCAGATTCAGGTAGAATGGAGCAATATTTGCGTGGGCAAAGAGCAAAGATTTTTCTCTGCGCCCACGCAAATATTTCCATTTGCCCAGCGATTCACGGAGCAGTAGCTCCGTAAATTGCGCGGGCGCTATGCTAATTAGCCCTGCGTAAGGGCGCCTAATGTAAATGATCCCGCCGGGGGCGGGAATCATTTAAATTAGGCGCGCTCCCGCGCCGAGCTAACAGCGCATGCTCCGTCGGGAAACTTTCCCGACGTGCATTGCGGCAAATGACGTCGCAAGGACGTCATTTGCTTCTAAGTGAACGTGAATGGCGTCCAGCGCCATTCACGGTTCACTTACGTAAACGACGTGAAATTTAAATTTCACGGGCGGGAGGCGCAGCTATACTTTAGCATTGGCTGCGCCTGCTATTAGCAGGAGCAGCCTTATGCTAAAGGCGCCGTACGGAAACTCCGTACCTTGCGTACGCAGGGCCCGCGCAACTTTTGTGAATCGGTGGTAGTATGCAATTTGCATACTACACGCCGATCACAAAGGCCGCGCCCCCTAGCGGCCAACGCAAGAATGCAGCCTGGGATGTGAAGGCATAAGGAGGCTTATGTTTGTCACATCCTAGGCTGCATTCGGTGTAACGAGGTTCCTGAATCAGGAGCACTCGTTACACCGGAGCAAGTAAGCACTTGCGCCGCGCAACTATGGTTGCGCGGGCGCAAGTGCTTCTTGAATCTGGGCCATTGTAACTAACTAACATTGTAACTAAATTT